>NW_015642868.1:4629-29505 GCF_001515625.1 Sinocyclocheilus rhinocerous | reverse complement strand
TTCCAAGAAAGCCAAGAAAGAGCATTAAGAAAATGTCACAAAAAAAATGGTACCTGCAGTAAAAGTAAAAAATTATTGAAATTATTGAAAATTAATGCCACTTAAAAAGTTTCAATGCCATGGCTGCATTACCACCTTGGAGTGTGCATAAATTATCAATAATTCAGCACTCCATCGTCAATTATTTCTTACACATACCATTTACTTGGAATAAAAAGTTAATTTCGGTAATTTTTCCTAACCGACAACCGACGCTCGTTAACCGATTGTTAACCGTTAACCGACAAGATTATTTTAAATTAGAATTGAATTAAATTAGAAAGGACAAGTGTCTGTGACCCATTAAAAAATAATAACATTTGTTTTCCGGGAATTAATTTTATATGCGCAAAAAGCAGCAAACAACAGAGCATGAGGATTCACATGGTCATACCACATCATGCCCCTGCAGCGCTTCTGCCAGCGGAGAAAAACATAATAAAGCTAGGCTATATATATATATATATAGCAGTCTGAAACAGTGTTAGCAGCACTAAATAACAAGTACTCAAATCCCACAAGCTCTGTTCTGGTTCACATTCATGTCAGGAGAGGGGTTGCTTGTTTGTCTAGAGATTTTCTTCGCTGTTTACTCTAGCTGTGTTGCTTTTCGAGCCGTTCCCCCGCCCTTCTCAGTTGTTTACATAAGGCCCTCCCTGTGTATTATGGCACCTGCCAGATCTGCAGATCGTACCACCTGGTTAATGTTAAATTGCTCCAGAAGGAAGATGTGTTTGTTAATAAACACCAAACCCAGGGCCCCAGTGTTTACTGTAGTCATGGTGGCAATCAGTTATTTAACAAATATCGGCCCCTGCTTCCTTGTGTGGGAGAGTGTTTAACTATACACAAACCAGAGAAAATGTGCAGCCAGACAAGGGAGAGCTATACGAAGCTCTTGGTGCTGAAAGAAATGTATTTTCTAAATTTTCTAAATTCTTATGTAACTCTTGAGTTTTCGGTTGACCAGTTCATCTTTAAACAAGTGTTTTTTTTTCTTGCCATCGTGAGGATAGGATAATTTTCTTTAGGCCTATTTTACAAAAGCAGGAAGATTTGTTTTTATTGTGAATGTACACAAATAAAGGCAAACCTTTTACAATTCCGATTATCTTTAGGACTAAAAGGAGTAGTTGCTTCCACTGTTAGAAGGAAAAAATTCAAGTGATTGCGCCGGCGCCGCATGCGCGCACACAGTTAAGCTTTGTTACCTTGACAATGCAGCCTGTTCATTATCATAATAAAATACAGTCAGTCACATATGGAAAAAAAACTACGTAGTAAAAAACATGTAGTAAAATCTGTGCCATTAAGTGTTATCACCGCACCGCCGTGATGTTATGCAAAACATTTTGTTTTACGTGGATATTGGAACGCGAGTGAAGCCTAGGCTACATAAATAATAATTTGCCATTCAAATACATTGCAAATACAGAAACATTTGATTTTGTGTGGAATGAGAGACCCAACGTTGGTTTCAGTTTCGTTTTAGCCTAAATGAATTCGTTTTGGCTTGTCGTTTATATTGCTATAGCTTCTTATATTTTTATTCTAAACACTGTTAATTGAAAGGATTTTTTGTGGAGTGAGGGGAACTAAAATAGCCTAGCTATGTTTACAGTGTTTATTATAATGTTTGTAAACATTTCGCATCGGCATTAGGCCTATTTCTGAATGAAACAATAAAATGCGACTTGTTTTTTCCCCCTAAAAAACTATTTTTTTTATACGCGTAGTGTATTTTAACCATGCAGCAAACCTTTTTAAATATTTTGATAAATTACTGAAAAAATAAATAAATTTTTTAAACCGTTTAACTGATTGTTTTAATCGGTCAAAATTCTTACAGTCGGTTAACCGGTTAAACGTTTAAAATGAACATCCCTACAGTGATTTAAGGTTTTTGTCCTACAGTTCAAAAAATATATATATATGAAATCTCAGGAGGTACTTCAGGCAACTAATTTAACATCATAAGAGTTCAGCTGACCTGACAAAACACATGTCAAAGGATTGTAGCTGCTCAAGTTCATTACAAAGGGGTGAAAACACCTGTCCTGACCTGCCGTACATGTGAACAGCACAGGCCAAATTGAAAGTTTGTTAGATTCAATGTGGGGGGTGCGGTGGGCTAGATAAGCTTATCTAAGGGCCACATTGTGTGTCTAATCTTAGAGCAGCACACATGGCTGGCAGTGCTTGTCCCTGTAGGGTCCGCTTAATCGATAACTGCCGCACACCTGAAGCTTTCAGCCTGTAGTGTCCACGTCTCGCCCAGCTCCCTCATCGTGACGCCCCTCTGACATCTCTCACCTCCCTTCGCATGAGCTCAATGAATCAGCAGATGTCACAAGATCCCCGAAAACTTGAATCA
This sequence comes from Sinocyclocheilus rhinocerous, assembly GCF_001515625.1. NCBI lineage: Eukaryota > Metazoa > Chordata > Actinopteri > Cypriniformes > Cyprinidae > Sinocyclocheilus > Sinocyclocheilus rhinocerous. The sequence continues at coordinate 27,092 of NW_015642868.1, read as the reverse complement.
AGTTGAGGGTCGCTGCTTTCAGCGATGTGTGCAGATATTCAACCAATAATCAAGCGCACCGCATCTATTCTTCCCAGCGCTCACGCTGGTGCTGGGATGAGCTCCACCGTAATCAATCTGCTCTCTGACTGTTTCCACGTCAGCCTGCCAGACTGCCAGCCCACCTCCGAACGCTCACAAACAGGGTACAAAACAGGGCATAAAACCCTAGACTTATACATTCAGAGGTTTGAAAGCCTGTAATCAAAATTTGGGTAAACTGGGTACAACTTTGTGTTATAGGTCAAATTGACCCACATTGGTTTAATGCAATTTTGCCAAAAATCGACATTATGAAAAACACTAAAGATTCATGTAAAAGTAACACTAAAGATTCTCAGACTAAAAATATAAAATATGTGGGAAATTCCCATCTATTTTTGTGTTATTTCTGTTGTGTTAGTGGTCAATTTGACTCATTTTTGTTCAAAATTAGATGCACAAACAAAATTTTAAAACAAATGATGTTTTTTACTCGTCATGACTACTTGTATCTGCATACTCGGGTGCAAATAACTACAAGCATAAAGATGCTATTTGTACTTTTTGTTAGGTCTGGTTCTCAAACTCTTGAGGAAAATGGATTTCTCACACTTCTTTTCAGTGCTACAACAGTCTAGTAACTGATAAAAAAAAAATCTAGCCACCAAAATCAACCTTTGACAGATTTTTAACTGTGAAACTTAGATATAGAAACAGTAAATGCTCCTTGGATGATTCAGAAGACGAGTCTTCGGTTTCACAAACTGCTTTTCACCGGACTCTTTGCAGTTTTTCAAAGTGTTGATCCTTTCAAATTGCATGGAAACCAATGGCGGTCAATTTCACCCCATTCAAGTTCACCATTCAAAACACATGTTGAAACTTTGCATGCACATTAATGGCCCTAAATAAGAATTATTTACAACATTTCAAGAAGAAATAAGTTTAACCAGTATTTAACCAGTGTTTGACTGACCCAAAGACAACAGGAGGTTAAAAACACATTTTTGTAAATGTTGTAAATGTCAAAATTAATTCAAATTCATCCTGAATGATATGGTCACTCAGTAGGGGTTACCTAGTTTGGGTCAAAATGTTTGATTGTACTTCTTAATAAACTTATTTCACAAACTACAGAAAAAAAACACTTGTTTGATAACTTTCACTTACAATAACTTGGTGAATGGTTGAGCTTGACAAATAGTGTCAGCAGCACTATTGTAAACCTGAAGAAAATGCACACTTCCTAATTTACATTTTTATTAATTTATCCAAAGTTCCTTACGAATGAAGAACATCACAAGAAATCTGTCAGAGCCAGCAATATTCATAGGATTCAATGCCAGACATAGTAGAAAGCTATAGATTTGCTAGAGAAGTGAAACGCAGAATATGATTTTCAAATTTACATTTAAAAATATTTCAAATATAAAATTACATTTCATGCTACACTAAAGGCCCATTCACACCAAGGACGATAACTATAAAGATAACGATAAAGATATAGTTCTAAAAATCGTTCTCAATATTAAAGAATAGCAGAGTCCACACCACAACTATAACAATAAAGGCACAGAGAAACGATATCGTTGGAAACACTTTCAGAACGATTTTTTTCCAGCTGATGATCGATAAAAATATTGACAGCCAATCAGAATCCATCCTGCTGTAACGAGCTCGAGAATTTAAAGCGGCAGACGCACGTGCGCTTAGAATAAACAGACTATATAGTTTGCTGGTGTGGACGATAATATCGTTATCTTTATAGTTATCGTTCTTGGTGTGAACGGGCCTTAAGGCTATATAATAGCTTCTCTTATTTAATAGTTCCCACAAAAAAGCATGGAAAGTGGCCTAAACATTCCCAAAAAACCCTCTGCTCTTCCTTTGGCCCTGAACGCTACCTTATCTTACATTTTTAAAAAGACCACAATAAAAGAGAAACCCAATAAATGTCACCTGTTAAAAACTTTAGGGAATACCCAACAGAATATCAGGAGCAGACGCAAGGAACTTTCCTTCGGCGTCCTATAGACGGGCAATCTGCTGCAATTTAAGCTCCACTTATCCACATCCCATTACTCATCATGCACGGACAGACAGGAAAAACACATCGTGTGCTTGATAGGATGGAATGACTGATGAGGTCTATGAGACAGGACTTACCAGGCAGCTCACGTTGAGCCAAACTACATAACCACACAGGCAGCATTTTACTTTCATGTAGGGATGTCAAAAGTACCTGTACTTTGGGATCAAGTCTAGCCTATATAAAATTAAGACAACAACAATAAAATGCAATGACACCAACAAAGCACCGACTCAACTGAATGACAGACAGCTGCTTTCAAATCCCTGCATGCAGTCAGCAGTTGACTGATAACTTAATAAGGAACTACAAAAAACACGTGTCAGATCAGAAGAATGAGGGTCCAAAGCTATCAATATAGATCAACAAACAATCTATAGAAGAAAACAGAGACTCAAGCCTCTTCTAACTAGGGATGTGCGAGGCTAGTCGACTAAACAGAACTGCAGCTGCTAGTCAGCTAGTCGAAATGTAGTAATATTAATGTTACTTTTGAAAATAATACATTATTTTGAAAAGCGAATATCTGGAGCGTAAAAAAAAAATTTCATTTTACCTCAGACTTTGCATGACAACGTTTTCTTCGTTCACTCGCTGCTGGACCAGAGAAATGTCTACCAGGAAGTAGACTTGTGCCGGTATTCGGTAATGCGATATATCACGGTAATGAATATGCACGGTATTGTTATCGTGGGCACTTCTAAATACCGTGAATAATTATATATTACAAATTATTCAGAATTTTGAATGCATTTTAAGAATACTTTTCCCATAAACTGGTCAAAATGCACAACACCGCTGCATGCTGCCTGAAAGACGGCACTCTGATGTAAACAAGCGCGGACGTGAAGCACATGGCGGAAAACTTTTAACTTTGTACATTTTTCTGTATTGCTTTATTGCATTTAAATGTTCAGTTATTTTTGTTATAAGAAAAAAGTTATTAAACCTGTTATTCTGTATTATGACAGCACTTTTTTAAACTTAATTTCAATATCGTGATAATACCGTATACCGTAATAAAAGCATTAGCAATTAATCGCAACATGAAAATTTGATAACCGGCATATCCCTACCAGGAAGACGAGTAAGTGTGGGAGTGTATTTAACGGTTTAAAGCCTGGCTCACACTACAGGAGTTTTAAAAACCTAACCGATTATGAAATCTGGTTGCAGCACACATGCCAGAGGGAGCGCCTCACGTGATCTCACACAACAGATCGTCACTGATATTTCAGTGGTTTACATATGTTAGCTAGCGTGCTAGCAGCTTTCTGCACTCACCCGGTATGTTCAAAACTGAGGCGATTTCACCCCAGCGCTTCTCTTTCTCCTTACGGTTGTGATATGTTTTCGACACATTATTCAGACAGTCATGTTACTACAAAACGTCAAGAAGCAGTTTCCTCCATCTCTGCTATCCAAAGGAGCCGTACAGCAGCTGTTTTGCGGTCGCGCATTGGCTATTGTGAAAGTACTGACGTAATCATATAGCCGTCATCGTCCCGATTTAAATCTTAAATATCAAACATGTCTGATATGATCGGAGCGGCCCCCGATTTCAGTGCGAGTAGATCGGGAGGTGCAAGATTCGATCGGTGAACGCCTCACATTACCAGATAATCCGCGCCGAACATCGGGACCAATCGAGGTGCTCGACAAGATTTTTGCTCCGATTCTCAGGAGGGGGAAATCTGGCTAAAAATCCTATAGTGTGAGCCCGGCTTAAAGAGGGAAACATTATGAATAAAAGAGAACTGACTTACTTCAGAAAGGTTTCATTGACATTTTTCCTGTTATCGACATATAGTGCCTGATAAAATAGAGTGTATATGCATGGCGCTGCTTTGTTTACAGGAGTAACCATGGTAACAGCTGTATTTCTGCTTGTTCAAAAGTGCCACCTGCTGTCAGAGAGTGTATTTGCATTTTCATTCAGCCCGTCTGCTGTTTTTTTTAACCGTTTGATAAAATAATTTGCACACACAGTTTTTGACTGTCTTCTGAGGGTTTCTTACTTTTAGACAAGTTACAAAATTTCCATTTAAACGTCAGTGACATTACAGTGTTTACCACAGACTTACTCTATTTGAGGCGGCATATATATGCAAATTCGTTCTCTGCCAGCAGGAGGCGCTTGTAGAGCGGGAGAGATAGAGGTTTCCCCGGTAACGGCCGTACACAATGCAGAGCTCAGCTCACAAACGCTGCTTTATCAGGCATTACATGCAAGATGAAATGAAAATGACATCCAAAATTTTCTGAAGACAGTTGGATTCTTTCAGAAATACAGTGATAAAAAACACCCACACCGGGTTTCGATTTTGAAACGTGCAGTGCTCATGTTTATTCAACGAAGTCAAAGCCTTTTGGAAAATCTATTTGTGGCGGTCAGTTTTGATTTTGTGGCGGGTCGCCACAAATAAATCAATGTATGGGAAACACTGCATAAGTTGTAGTTCACATCCCTACTTCTAACAATAATTGAAATGTCTTATGGCGCTTTTCCACTGCATGGTACAGCACGGTACGGTTCACTTTTTGGGGGGTTTTCCACTGGGTACAGTACCTGGTACTTTTTTCAGTACCACCTCGGTTGAGGTTCCAAGTGAACCGTACTGTTACCAAAACGTGACGTGTAAACTCTAATGATCACTGATTGGCCGGAGAGAATCGTCACTACCTGAATCACTGAACTTGCGACAAAGAGACACAACAGAACCGCTAGATTGAAATCAGCACAGCCAGCAAAGGATCGAACGCAACTGTTTTGAAGGAGCACACCTTTTTTAACAACCAAAAAATGGCTGTTTCGTTGTTTGTCGAGGAAGTACAGACGTTCCTCTCGTTGATAGCCGAGGAGCGGATCCAGCGAGAGCTTGATGGGGCGAAGCAGAATGAAAAAGTTTTTTAGGAATCTCGGCAGTAGAGGCGGTGCAACTATAACGACATGTGAATAATCCCATCCACTCTAAAGCGGTACTAAACTGCAGTGGAAACGCAAACTGATCCGAGCCGTACCATGCCGTGCCGTACTGAGCCGTGCTGAGCAGAGTCGTACCACGCAGTGGAAAAGCGCCATTAGTTTAAGTAAAGTTCTCAAGCGACCATAAGCAAAGTGTGGTTTTGGACAATATTAGCAAATTCTTTTTGTGATGAATTTGCATTGATAAATGACAACATTTCATTAATACAAAATATGAATTTAGAACATAAAATACTAGTGCTATTTATAAACATTCTTTAAAGTGGGTTTTAATTGGTCTTATGTACCAACCTTAAACTTGGCAATCAATTTATAGCAATGCTATAAAGGTGCTCTAAACCACCAATCATCACAAAAAGACTTGGGGCGAGTTTAATCTGGTAATCAGGCATCACAGCTGCAAAAAGAGCATGTCTGACTGTGTATATATTGTCATTAAGTAATCAAAACTAATGATAATTGCAAGTTACTTTAATGCATTTATGCCACAAAATGAAAAATTTATGCTGATATGGTCAAAATCCCAGTCTGAAACCTAAAGCATTTCTGATCTTTTAAAGGGCAAAACATGATAATAAACAATGATGTGCTTGTAATTTGTTCTTTGGCCTTAATTTTATTTTCTTAACTGTTTGCTTGAATAAAAACAATGTTTATCACATTGAGAATCATTTGAATACGGAAGGATTTAACAGACTAAACTAAATAAAAATGAATTATTAACACAAAGTTATGGAAAATGGAATGCTGAAATAATAACATGTACAATGAAAGTACAATGAAAAGCAAGCATAAATAAGGTGCGAAATGGGATGCGAAAAACACCTGAAATACCCCTTAAAATGAAAAACAAATCAATATATCATGAATTAAATCAATAAATAAAAGCAAAAGGGAAAGTATGAATAAATAAATAGGACATGACATGCATTTATGCTTACATTTCAATGTGCTTCATTGCAACATTCCCTTACATATTTAATCATTTGTTAAATGAGTGGGTTCACTAGCATAATTTATTGCAGTATCAAAATTAGTATGGAGAACAGAGAAATTTCACTGGTGGCAAAAACTTGAATTACTAATCTACTTTCATGTACTGTTGAGAGTGCACAGCAAGAGACCAGCCTCTTGATCTATTGGCTGCTTTGAAATAACAGAGCGCATCCCTGTGGTAAATATATGAGCAGATGTACAGTACCTGAGTTCAGGCCTGCTCTTATCACGGCAAGTGTATCTCTGTATCCACATAACAGGCATTGCTGTATTGATTCAAGCCACGGCAGCATTAGGGAGCGATATTTCTTACGCTGGCTACAGAGATAAAGCGGAGTCTCTGAGCAGTCGTCCTTGGACACCATCACCGGTTTGGTCTCTGGTCCTGCTGCATCTGGACTTGCAGCTTGTTAGTGCTCTGCCCAGCCGAACGGTTCAACACCGCTAACAAGCAGCCTCTAACGGCAAGGTCATTCACTCAGTCAAAGTGCCAAGGATGGGGGCTGACCTCTTCACGACGCCTGACGCCAGGCCGATAAAGGTCCAGGAGATAATTACAACCACCGCTGGACCAGGCCAGTGCAGAAAACTAATAAACACTTCCTGCCATGGAGAGAACGACGCAATGCTACAGCTGGAGAGCAAAAACGGCAATAAGCGCAAGTCGAGCTGGAAATAACTGCAGTATAACCCTCCCTTAGTGTATGATACAAAAATCAATGTAAGGGTAGAGATGCACAATCAATTAAAACAATCAAGACTATTGAGTGAATTAATAAACTGCTTAAATGCAGAGGTGTTTAAATTTGCCAAAATGACAACCAAGCAGTCTGATCCACACATACATCATGCACAAATGATACAATCACACAAAATTATTGGAATTATTTTGGATTTACAATACGTTGTGCCAAATACAAAGTAGCATGTAATAGGGTTGGACGATTAATCGAAACCGAAATTCAGAATCTAACCAACGTAATTTTCCCATGTTGATTATTTCGTTTTTTTAATCCTATTAATACTTTCCCCTAAAAAACATACTACCGCGTAGGCGCTATACGGACGTGTATGACCGTTGCACTCACGTGTTTTGCTGCGTCTCGCACATGAGTGGCGCACTAAAAGAATTTAAACGTTTACATGCAGCGCCGCTCAAAGTCAGTTCCAAAACAGTGGATCAATAAGTCAGAAGACCCTGGAGGCGGGGCAAGTGTTGCGAGCTTTTGTTTACAGTAGCAGGTTGACAACACAGAGTAGGCATTCTGCGCTGCGTTTTTTTTTTTAAACCATTCCTGAGCGCTGCGTCTCGCGGTTTTAGACACAAAGACGTGTTCTGTGAGAACGGACTGTAAGAACCCTAGAGTAAACGCACATATAGTGTGACAGGACAAGACCAATGAGATGGTGCCATGCTCTGTCTCTTAATCAGCAGTGTTGTATTTGCATACATTCATTATTTAAAACATTTGTTTACAGGAGATGCAAGTTGTTATTTTCTACTTTTCACATTGTATTTTTAAAATTATATTAATTTGCAAGAGATACAAGTTATTTTCTATTTTTCGCATGACACTATTTAAAATGTATTTTGTTTGCAATATTCATTTATTTTGTTTGCAAAAAAATGGAAGTTATTTTCTCTCTTTTTTTTTAGGAAACTTGCTTTTTACAATAAAACTGAAATGTGACTTTTTTCATAAGTAAATAAATAAATGTAAAAAAAATAATCGTTAAACAATCGTAATCGAGGTAAAGTGTTTAATTAATCGAGGTTTTGATTTTAGATCAAATCGCCCAGCCCTAGCATGTAATGTAACAAACCAACATGCAATGCAACAAAAGTACAATGTTCCCATTATCTTCAACATGAATGTAAATTGTGTCGACCAGGGGTTTTCAAACATTTTCATACCAAGGACATCTAAAATAGGACTCCCTTTGCAAGAGACCCCCCTCTTAAAAATCCAAAATTACTACAAAATTAAATTATAGGGTTTTATGTTCTTACACAGCCATTACTAAAACAACCACCGGAAAAGATTTATTGAGTATTAAAGCTGACAGAACATCTCTTCTCTATGCATTTATTGTTCAAATCTAAGATTGTCAACAGAATAAAATAACTATGATTAATCTCATGATTGCTGACCACTCTTTAAAAAGCAAAATAAAACCAATTTTATTAAAATACAAAAGGAACTACTTTAATACAATAATAATAAAAAATAATAATGTGCAGTTAAAATCTAGGACTGTTGACAATAATTGTGATCATTGTGATTAATCTCATGATTGCGGAACACTTTTGAAAAAGCAAAATAATTTTTTTTTAATTAAAATACAACAAACTATTAAAACATTTCAAATATATATATTTTTTAATTACTAAATTTATTTTATATTTGCAATAATAGTTTAATAACTTTTTGTTATTATTAGTATTATTATTGTAAAACATTTATTTTGATATGTAATAAATTTTACAATAATAACTGTATTTTAATCAAATACTGTTACTCCTCCTACTACAACTAATAATAATAATAATTATTATTATTATCATTATTAATTGTTATTTGATATTATTTATTATTTAAATATATTTATCATAAATAAATATATTATACTACAGAACCCCAAATAACCCTTGGAGCTCCCTGTTTTAAAAACAAATGGTTTAGACAGCTTTATTTATTGCAATGGGAGTGTTGGTGGGAATCAAACAGCTGCGTTAAAACTGTAAATTTGCAGTGACAGCTTTAGTGATTACAATGGGAGCGTTCTAGCATTGCTGCGCTGCTTGCTTTCTGTGTAATTTCTTCCAAATATGAAGAGTTTTGTTTTTCATGCTGCTAAGAGGATCATAGTTGACCGTTTAGTCACTGTCTTGATTTAATGATGTATAAAACAGCAATTAATTAATTCAGGAACACCGCTCGCAGCTTGTTTCGGATGTGTGGTGAAATAAAATATAGTCGCCCCACACAAAGCAGGCATTTTAATGCAAATTCTATTCATCAAAACGAATCGTGATTACACTATAAAAAAAAATACAAGCGAAATGCAATTCCCCTTTTCACAGTTCTCTCGCCCTGAAATCCAAATAATCCCTCTCTCGCTGCTTCCCAGAGCGCCGAGCGCAATCATCAATGATTAACCGTCCAGAGAATGGAGCTCTGGAGATTGCCGTTCACCTCACCTTCATCGAAGTCGACATCATCTTCGGTGTGCTGGGGGAAGGGGAAGCAGTTCGTGATCTCCAGACGGTCTTCAACCACCAGGCCAAGCAGAACACCCTGAACCACCTCACTGCCCTGGCCCTCCTCCTGGTAGTGCTTAATGATCTTCAACACCACCTGCAGACGCACACAAACACACAGCCTGATCAGAAACCTGCGAGGAAACATTTCTTGCGAAACTAAATTTGGGCCTGCCGAAGCAAATTGAATAATATATGATGCAATTTCTCCCCCTAAAGGCATTTAAAGTGTCTTTGTGTCGCCTTTGCAGGAGCGACAGCGGGCAGAAATAACATTTATATGAGTTTATTGCACGAAGATTTGCGAGGTGTAACCAGGTACGCAATTGCATGCGCACAAACACTTGAGTGAACTGGTTAGCATTTAACTAGGCATGTCAAAAAGAACACATTTTCAAGATCTTAATGCAAGACACCACAGGTGAATAGGGTAAAAAGTTTAACTGAGACAATTGTTTTGTATGAATATTAAGTTTTCTAAAAATTTTAAATATGTAAGAGGCATCATCTTATTAAATATGCATTCATTTGCATACATTTGCAGCAATCTAGGATAAAGCCAGGTTCAAAATTCTTGTTGACACTGGAGCTAAAGGTTTTTACAGAGGAGATTTTGGATCTCTTTTTGTCACTCCATAAATCAAAAAACTGTCAACATGCAGAGAGAAAACATACATTTTCACCATGTTTTTGGGAATAAAATGTCATATAAATCAGGCAAATGATATATGAACAAACTTCTGTAAAAACTTTCAGAATATAGATAGGAATAAAGCTATAAAGTTTGGTGTATGTAAGTGCTGCTGAAGTAGAGAATTCGGTGCAGATTTCTCTCCTGATTCAGATGAGACGACGTTTTTAGAGAAAACAAATTATGGATAGAGTATTTTAGAAGCAGAATCTTTAAATCATTAAATATGTCTTGATGGATTTGTTTACTACAAACATGTAGCTTTTCATTTCGCAAGACAATTACTGATTTACTGGACTGGTGTGAATTATTGTGATGCTTTTATCAGCTGTTTGGACTCATTCTGACGGCACCCATTCACTGCAGATGATCCACTGGTGAGCAATTTCCCCAAATCTGTTCCCATGAAGAAACAAACTTCTCTACATCTGGGATGGCCTGTGGGGGAGTACATTTTCAGCAAATTTCTATTCCTTTCAAATGCTCTGAATTTCCTGACTCCAATCAGGCATGTTTCTGCATTAAAAATACATCTGAGAACAATAATATTCAGATGTTCTGCACATTTTTATGCGTAATTAAGATGCAGTAAACACTAATCCATCTCAGCTGACCACTGGTTATCGGATGACCTAAGACAGATGTTAATTCCAGGCTTATGTTTGCCCATGTGCTTTAGACGGCTCTCAGGAGAATATTAATATGTGCAAGCTTCGATTTCAAGATTGGCAGAGAGGGAAAATATAAATCTGTCTGCGCTCAAAACAGTCATGAATGTGAAGAGCGGGGCATGTTGCGTTAAAATGCAAGTTGGAGAGCTAAATGGAAGATTGCTCCTCCATCTTAACATGGTACTTTGCGACCACTCAGAGCAGAAAAAGATGGAGAAAGACCTGGGGTTAATGGAAGAACAACTACACTCACTGTCTAATTACTCCGTCTGCACAGCCTCTCTGAATACCAATGGGGTTTTTTCTTCTGCTAAGTCCTACAGAAGCAAGAACTCTTCTTCAACCCCATTGAGAGAGCCAGTTCACTCCACCCAAGGCCTGATGGGATACGTTCGTTTTTCTCAGAAGGGACACAGCATTTCATATCGCCAATATCTGATGGGGAACTAAAGTGCATCAGTACTAGGGGTGTGCGATATATATCGTCTGCAATAATATTGTAATTGTTGTTTTAACGATGTGCGATTTGACATTATCGAGTATTTTGCAAAAACCATTCAAAACATCCCTACAGAGCGTAGTCTAGACTAGTGCGTGTGCGCATTTAGAGTGGGTTCTTTCACTGCATGATTCAGTCTATTAAAATGAATTTAGAATAATCACAAATTCAAGACATGACGGCAGAAAATGTATATATTTATACCACTTCATATATTCAATTTCACACGAAGAGTGCCGTTTTTCTCCAAAAATTACCATGAATACAAATGTGACATTGAATTCAATAAACAATAAGTTAATTAAGAGACTTACGTTTTAGACACCATAAATTGCTTGTTTTTGCTCTATTTCGCCAACAAAAATCATCCCGAATACAGCCACAGCCCTGTTTTGTGTCTCTGAGCAACATGACGGTGTTTCGTTCTTGAATAAATCAACCGTTTAAATGATTCGGTTCAATCGCAATGACTCACTTATTAACAGTGATTTGCTGCCACCTGCTGGCGGTTTTAATTTCAAAAATCGGCTTTTTCTTTTTTCTTTTTTTCTTTTCTTTTTTGTTGATTTTTTTCATGTTTTAAATCATTTCAAATATCAGTATTCAACGTTTTATGTTTAATATATCAAAACATTATTTATGCATTTGTAATTGCAGGTTAAATGCATTCATGTCTTGCATTAAACAAAATACATGTGTGTAAATACATCTAAATGCCACTTCAGATGCAGCTTCTGTGTTGATTTAATTTGCTTGGTAACAGCCCAAATGTCTTATTATTCTAATTCACTGATTAAATGTAAGAATTTGACTCAAAAGATAATGGACACTTTTAGAAAAAATGGCTTTATAAAGGTAAAAATGCCCATAAAATGCAAAAATCAGTTTAAACTTATTGGAAAAGATTAATTTCTATCAGTATGAACGGACCACCACACAGAATATTTATTTTATACATTTTAATCTGGACTACAACATGCCCTAGATATTGTTTGAAAGTGTTTTGATTCTTTATTGTTCGGTCACACTTTACATTAGGGCTTCATTAGTTAACATTAGCTTTTGCTCATTGTGAATGTTAATGCATTAACTAAGGTTAACTAATGAGGTCTTATTGTAAAGTGATACCTATTGGTCTTTATAGTTCTTTTGCACTTTAATCTGTGTAAAACTTTTAACTTTGTACATTTTTCTGTATTGCTTTATTGCATTTAAATGTTCAGTTATTTTTGTTATAAGAAAAAAGTTATTAAACCTGTTATACTGTATTATGGACAGCACTTTTTTTTTAAACTTAATTTCAACATCGTGATAATACCGTATACCGTAATAAAAGCATTAACAATTAATCGCAACATGAAAATTTGATACCGGCATATCCCTAGTAATTTCATACGGAGTGTCAAGGTGGGAGATGCATTTAGAGCATACGGATGCTGTGCAGAGGAGGCGGAAGTCATACATTTACTGTTACAGCAGATAAGAGTGGGCCGGGCCAATCCAATTCCAACCTCAAATCACCGCTATAGTAGGGATGGAACGATTACCGGTTTCACGATAAATCACGATAAAATGCCCTGACGGTTAGTATTATCGTTTAAAATTGAATTATCATCAAAACCGTATTTGATTATCGCGATTTTGAAAACTCGCGGTAAATCCTGTCCAGCCAGCATTAGTCTGACGCAGAAGCAGCATGCAGTGTTGTTGTTGTTGTTGTTGTTTTTTTTGCACGAGAGGAAATGGCGGAAGGCAGTGACAGCGCTCGGGAGATTTTTCAGCCATCTAAGAGAACCAAATCGGTGGTCTGGTCGTATTTGGGCTTTTACAAGAGTCCTGAAGGCAATTTAATCGAGGACGGTCACCCTGTCTGCTGATCTTGCAAGAAGAAAGTCGCTGCAAAAGGGGGAAACGCATAAAATTTGCTCAGTCATCTTCGTGACCACCACCCACTGTTATATAGCGAATGCAAGGTAACTTTTACCTCAATACCAAAACTAACTGGGCAAATAATTGGACAAAAAATATTGATTAGAGATTAATATATATATAAGTGATTTATTATTATTATTATTATTATTATTATTAGAGCTTCATGTTAATGTTAATTTAATTTTTATGCTAAAAAAGTGCATATAGCTGCTAATTGTATTTGTTGTTTGTTGATTTTCAAATATAAAACTTATTGAAATGTTTTCAGTGTGTGTATCAGTTCTTTTTGAACATGTTCATCTAATTTTAACAAAACCGTGATAATATTGATAATCGTGATAACTTTGGTCACTATAACCGTGATATGAAATTTTCATACCGTTACATCCCTACGCTATAGGATGCCATTTTTAAAAATATAGGCTATATACTGGGACACATGGTTTTATGACATTAGGTTCCATTAATGGTTCTCGAATGCTTATATTGTTTCACCAAAGTGGACAGTAGACATACTAAAATATCAACTGACTGTAATCAAGCACTCGCATTTGAAAGTGAAAATAACGTTGTGCAAATGTGAAGAATTTTGCAGATTCTTTTTAAAACGCTTCTGTTCTGTTCATTTTTCTAATGCAAAAACTAACCTGTATGTATCATTTAACATGAAATTTTAGAAAGGTTTAGTGTGTAAATATTAACTGGCTCATGCAGACATCACTTCGTAAGCTTGAGGAAGTGTCCAGTCAAGTAGCTCATTAAATATTTATGAGCCAAAACCTTTACAACAGTAGGATTTGTTCATTCTAAAGCTGATTAGCACACACTTAACATCATTCTGTCAGTCAGCAAGTTATGCATGCTGCGTAAATGTCGTATGTCATTAATATTCATGAGCAAAGCATTTTCCTTAGTATAGATGACAAAAAAATGAGAACCTCATAATATATAATCATTTAAAATAACTTTAATAACAAATACTATAGCTATAGAATGTTTAATATAAGAGGCCTAGACAATTAATTAAAATATTATGAAAATTTGATTCATTAATTTTCAAATATTTCAATGTTATCTGATCTGTTAAGCATTACATATTGCTTAAAATTCTAATCAGAGCAAAAAGTTGTGTAAAAATATGTAAAATACAGTGGGTACGGAAAGTATTCAGACCCCCTTAAATTTTTCACTCTTTGTTATATTGCAGCCATTTGCTAAAATCATTTAAGTTAATTTTTTTTCCTCATTAATGTACACATAGCACCCCATATTGACAGAAAAACACAGAATTGTTGACATTTTTGCAGATTTATTAAAAATGAAAAACTGAAATATCACATGGTCCTAAGTATTCGGACCCTTTGCTGTGACACTCATATATTTAACTCAGGTGCTGTCCATTTGTTCTGATCATCCTTGAGATGGTTCTACACCTTCATTTGAGTCCAGCTGTGTTTGATTATACTGATTGGACTTGATTAGGAAAGCCACACACCTGTCTATATAAGACCTTACAGCTCACAGTGCATGTCAGAGCAAATGAGAATCATGAGGTCAAAGGAATTGCCTGAAGAGCTCAGAGACAGAATTGTGGCAAGGCACAGATCTGGTCAAGGTTACAAAAAAATTTCTGCTGCACTTAAGGTTCCTAAGAGCACAGTGGCCTCCATAATCCTTAAATGGAAGACGTTTGGGATGACCAGAACCCTTCCTAGAGCTGGCTGTCCGGCCAAACTGAGCTATCGGGGGAGAAGAGCCTTGGTGAGAGAGGTAAAGAAGAACCCAAAGATCACTGTGGCTGAGCTCCAGAGATGCAGTCGGGAGATGGGAGAAAGTTGTAGAAAGTCAACCATCACTGCAGCCCTCCACCAGTTGGGGCTTTATGGCAGAGTGGCCCGACGGAAGCCTCTCCTCAGTTCAAGACACATGAAAGCCCGCATGGAGTTTGCTAAAAAACATCTGAAGGACTCCAAGATGGTGAGAAATAAGATTCTCTGGTCTGATGAGACCAAGATAGAACTTTTTGGCCTTAATTCTAAGCGGTATGTGTGGAGAAAACCAGGCACTGCTCATCACCTGTCCAATACAGTCCCAACAGTGAAGCATGGTGGTGGCAGCATCATGCTGTGGGGGTGTTTTTCAGCTGCAGGGACAGGACGACTGGTTGCAATCGAGGGAAAGATGAATGCGGCCAAGTACAGGGATATCCTGGACGAAAACCTTCTCCAGAGTGCTCAGGACCTCAGACTGGAACTAAGGTTTACCTTCCAACAAGACAATGACCCTAAGCACACAGCTAAAATAACGAAGGAGTGGCTTCTCAACAACTCTGTGACTGTTCTTGAATGGCCCAGCCAGAGCCCTGACTTAAACCCAATTGAGCATCTCTGGAGAGACCTAAAAATGGCTTTCCACCAACGTTTACCATCCAACCTGACAGAACTGGAGTGGATCTGCAAGAGGGAATGGCAGAGGATCCCCAAATCCATGTGTGAAAAACTTGTTGCATCTTTCCCAATAAGACTCATGGCTGTATTAGATCAAATGGGTGCTTCTACTAAATACTGAGCATTTTTCAGTTTTTCTTTTTTAATAAATTTGCAAAAATGTCAACAATTCTGTGTTTTTCTGTCAATATGGGGTGCTGTGTGTACATTAATGAGGAAAAAAAATTAACTTAAATGATTTTAGCAAATGGCTGCAATATAACAAAGAGTGAAAAATTTAAGGGGGTCTGAATACTTTCCGTACCCACTGTATGTAAAAATTACATACTAAAATGATTTTTTTTATATAATTTAAAAATATAAAATTATATCATTAAATTACAAAATTATATTTATAAAAGTTTGACATTTTCAAAAAGTGACAGTAAAGTCATTTATGATGTCACAAAAGATTTCCATTTTAAATAAATGCTGTTCGTTTGAACTTTTGAACAGAATCCTGAAAAAAATTGTATCAGTTTTAACAAAAATATGAAGCATCATGACTGTTTTCAACACTGATAATAATAAATGTTTCTTGAGCAGCAAATCAGCATATTAGAATTATTTCTGAAAGATCATGTAACACTGAAGACTGGAGTAATGATGCTGAAAATTTAGCTTTGCATCACAGGAGAAAACTACATTTTAATATTTATTCAAATACAAAACAAATAATAAATAAATGCAGACTTCTTAAAAACATTAAAGGAGACATATTATGCCCCTTTTTACAATATGTAATATAAGTCTCTGGTGTCCCAGAATGTGTCTGTGAAGTTTCAGCTCAAAATACTCCACAGATCATTTATTATATCATTTTGAAAGTGCTTGTTTTGAGTGGAAGCAGAAAAGTTTTTCGGGCCTGTTTCTTTAAATGCAAATGAGCTGCTGCTCCCCGCCCCCTTTTCCAGAATAGAGCTGCGCCATTACAGCTCGGACCTGCTAAAAACATCTGTTTTGGTTCTGATTATCATGTTTATCGCGCTGAAATCATGCGTTTTAAACTGATATACGGTTTTCTGAGCACACATATCCGAAGCACACGCACAGAAAGCGGCTATCACAGCATGTGAGCACTAAACTAAGTTCTCATTCACAAACAGGTTTACGTTAAAAACACACACGAGTTATAAAAAAACAGTCGGTTATGTCTGTGAAGGTAAACAGCTTGGAAATAAATCGTATGTTTATAAATCGTATGTATATTTATCTGTGTGGCAGCAGCAATATACAGTAAATAAATCAATAAATCCACTGCTTTCTTGTCTCCTCTGAGGCTGGGACTCTAAATAGTGTTCTGTGCTCGTCTGTGCAGCCAAAGACAGAACAGTTAGCATGTTTTGCTCAAACTTTCACCATGGCATTAGAACTGGTACACCGTTGTCGCTTGCGAAATCAAAATAACGGCGCCGTGGGTGGAAACTTACAGATTAAGGGGCGGTAATATTATATTGAGATCCCTTTGCCACGTCACCAAGGGAGCGAAATTAGACGCGCTTGTTTTCTCAAGACTCTTGCAGAAAAAGGCTTAGCAAAACAAAGTTACTGGGTTAATCTTTTTCACATTTCCTTGGTTGGTAGATGCACCGGGGACCTGATTATAGTACTTAAAACCTGGAAAAGTTTGATTTTCATGATATGTCACCTTTAAAAACTTGACCACAAGTGTTTGAATGGCATAGTGTTATACCATTCCAGAGGGAGGCGTAACAAGGAGTAATATAGTTTAGATCAATTATTTTTTGCATTAAGAGTCATTAAAGGAATCGCAAAGGCACCAAAATCATTAAGTGGAATCGGAATCATTAAACACCTTACGATTCTCATCGCTGCCCTCCTGTAGCCTGGAGCCACATGGAGCAAATCTGCCATCATTTACCACAACATTCATAAAATAGTGTGCTAGAGGCAATATTACACACAATTCTCTGGGTGCGAGTTACATGTCAAGCCCAAATGACCTGACAGCGCTCGCCACATCCCAGCTGTAAAGATATATGAAGCATTTCACGGTGGCGTGTTGAATTAATTATGGATGGACTCCCTGTAAACGAAGTTACAACCTTTGTCTGGCTTTAAAAACTCCACACAGATGGTGGTCAGACATATGGTGGGCGTCCATGGCACCTAATTTCCACATGAGCTAGAGGCTCTATATGTTGTTTTCCAAAGCTTATTGTTGCCTCTTTGAGGGTTTGTAACAGGCTTTAAGGTCAGAGGGAAAAAAAGCGGTAAAGTCAATACTCTCTGAGCTGAGTCCTGCCAATCTGATCATTTCGAGTCGAGGGGTCGTGCTGTAAGAATTGTGAAAAAGCTCATCCCCCTAAATCATTCAGGAGGGAAGTCACACACCTGCTTCCTCAAATGAACTGAGCTGTGCTTGGTTGGGCAAAACAGTCGGCACCGCCGTGGCAAAACAACACAAAGCCAGCGGCAAAAACGACGGCACTGCGCAAACAGAAGCGCGGTGAAAAGCTCAATACGACAGCGAGATGTGGGGGAATACGAATGCCACTAATTGCCTGAGCAGTTGTAACGCATAAAAGAACAGGAAACAGCAGCATCCAATTTCCCGTTGTTCCAATCTTAGGGTTTGAATCATCGCTCATTTGATTCCAAGCAATTAACGGCTGATTAAACGACCAAACATGCTGTTTTAGAATGCTCCACTCCTCACTGATGTTAATTGTTTTAGTGGTGTTTGTTTCTTGCAATTCAACACCAACCTTTGTTGTCAATGCGACATTTTTTATTCAGTTTACGGTTAAGAACAGGCATGAATGAATTCTATTTCAAAGTGAAAAAAATGCATTTGTCATTTGAGATTTTACTCCAGTAATGAGACGTCGGAGCAAAAAAATTACATTATGAGAAAATATATATATATTCGGGGTGTAAAATTCAAACAATAAATGCCGTTTTGACACTATTTGATGTGGCGTGACAGATCGCTATATAAACGGCAGCGCGGAGCGTGACTAAGCGTGACTCTCTCTTCCTCTTTACTACTAGTTTTAATGCGAAATAAATATGAATGAACATTTCATGCCTCATTTAATCGCTCAATCAGTGTTTCAACCACGGAAAAACATCAATAAAACAGCTTGTACACAAAATGTCACATAGCATTTCATTTACCCCAGTCAAGTCATCAGTGTCCACAGCTCGTTAGCTTGCTAGAGAAATGAAGTCTAAAAAGAAAATGTGTGAAATATTACTCTACATACTTATTATATTTTACTTTACCTGTTAGTGATGTCTTAATTTAATATGTTTTTATGAAACAAGTTATGACTAGGGCTGGGTATCGTTAAAATTTTTTCGATATCGATACCGATACCTTGACTTCGATACCGGTTCCTGAACGATAATTTTTTCGATACCAATTTTATGAAATCTATTTGAACAAGATTACACTGACGTTGATGAGACCCCCCCCTTAGGTATCGAAATTTGGTACCGAACGACGAGACGTTTTTCGATACTCGATTGTATCGAGGCAATTCGGTCGGTGCCTAAAAAGTATCGAACTCGATACCCAGCCCTAGTTATGACAGCCACTGTGTAAATTAATATATTTCAACAACAATTAGAAATTATCATTTAGAAGTTAATTCGAACTGCATTATGTGCAATTTACATTTTTGCATATATTTTTTAAGTTGAGTGTTGTTTATTATATTTAAAAATAAATAGTAATTAGATTTAAGTTTGGGCTTTGTAGTTAATTGTAACCTTATAGTAATGTAAAAGGGCTCCCTATAGTTTAGAACAGGGGTTTTCAACCTTTTAGGACATGCGCCCCCCCCCCCCGTGAACTGAGGCCGGGCAAGAGTGAGCTGAGGCGGCGGGGTCGAGAACGGCGGTCCCGGCGAAGGAGCGGTGAAAACGGTGAAAGCATATCCGGTGATCCACAGCACTAAGTTGATGTATTCCCTCCGCGACCAGCACGGATCAGCTCTAGGCATGTCGGAGCGGATATCGTCCTCTTTTGGAAGACCAAAGTAGCTTCGCTTTCACAACGAAGCACACAGCGTCTTCACGACATGGCTGCAGCGTCAACAATACTACAGCGAGAATAAAAGTTACGTCTTCTTTCTTTGCGTGAACATTTGGGCGGCGTTATGTAAATCTTCCCACATAGTGAGGTAGATATGTGGGGGCGTGTTCGAACGAGCCGTTTTAGGGGGGTGTGGCTGACTCTTAACTTTTATAAAGAATATCTCTTTGGATTTGAGACTTTAGTCTTTGCAACTTTACAGATCTTCTTTATGCACCAAGAGCTTGTAACACTCCAAAGAGAAAGGAAAAAATGAAATTGCATCATATGACCCCTTTAATGTTTAAACTGACAAGACTTAAAACACGTGAGAATGAAAAACTTTCGAGGAAGCAGCACTGGCCTGATCGTTAAGATAGTTTTGGGGGGCTAAGATGACAGAAAGGGGGGCTGAAACCCACCCAAAAAGGGTTTAGAACCGCCCCTGGTATAGCGTATGTAATTATACTGAAACATAAATATATAACCAGTTTCCCTGATTCAATGTGATGGCTGAGCCTGTTTCTGAGATAACACAACATGCCAATCCGTGGTTGGATTTCCGACACAGCTAAACGTAAATCTTCTTACACTGTCAATAAGCGTGACCAGGTTTGCCAGGTTTTCACAACAAAACCCGCCTAATTGCTACTCAAAACCAGCCCAAAACTACAAAACGCGGCAAGTGTTAAAGTAGCCCAATTCCGCGGGAAAACCGCGGACTTGGCAACACTGAGTGTGACTGATACTCGAGCCAACTCTGCTCTAACTGTCGACTAGCAGTGGGAGTCAGATTGCCCCCTAGTGGATGGCTAAAAATTTGTTAACTCATATACATAAATTCTCAAGGGAACGTCTCTGAATTAACTGATGCTCGCGCCCCTCTTGACAGGTGCTGGACCCACAGGTTGAAAACTCCTGGTTTAGAACATAAGCTGAGGTTTTTATCCCTAATAAAAATTAATAAAAAACTAAACATAAAATTGCTTTTTTTATTAATAAATTGCCCTTTCTTTAAATAAAGAAAGAGTCATTTATTAATGACACAAAAAGCAATTTTATGTTTAGTTTCCCCCCCTGCTGTACCAAAACCATACAGATTAAATTCAGATTATATATAATGTGAATATATATATATATATATATATATATATATATATATATAAACTCATTATATAACTGAATTTTAGACAATATAGTATAGTATATAGTAAAGTAAATTAAATTATAATATCTAATTAAATGCATCCATCTTATTTTCTTTTTTATGCAACTTGGACACAAATCAAAATATTTTTTTTCTTTATTTTCCATTAAATTAAGCTTGGCAGCAGTACAAAAACAGCTTCATATTACTAGACATTTTAGTTAAAAATAAACAATTATATTAGAAAAAAATATATCATATTTGAGGATAAAAGTCTAAATTCTATATTGATGCAACAAGGTGCTCATGTTCTGTGTGACAGACTACAGACGTTTAGACACAAATGATGTTGACATTTACACTCATTTACATTTTACAAGATGAAACTAAACTGAATGGTGCACCTTCTTGTGATGATTAATTAATGACTAATTAACTTTTTTTTACAAAAAAAAGGAGAAAAAAAAACATGACAAAACAATAAAAATGACTAAATACTAAATAATTGCCACCAAGTTATGCTAAAGTTCACAAATATCTATTTAACTAATCAATTTGCATTAAAAGGATTACGTTATTTTAAATAAAAATATTAATTAAATATTAATTAAAAAAATACTGCCTTTAAAATTAACTGTTCTATTACAGATAATGGTTATGCAAAAGTTCCTAAATATCTCTAATATATTATCAGATTATTTTAACATACAATTTCCATTAAAAGTTAATTTAAATAAAAATATAAATACTACAAATTAAAAATTAAATAGCAAAATTCTGAATCTCTCTAACTTGTTTAAATATAGAATTTCCACTAAAATATCATTAATTAATGATTTTAACCTACTTAAGATATTAACTCTTTCCCTGCCATTTGACGAGTTCTCGTCTTTTACAAGAAAACGCTTCCCCGCCAAAGACGAGTTTTTACGGCTTTTCGTGTTTTCACTGTTATACACTCGGGGTCGCCATTACACATAGTAATAGTACAAAACCTCCCTAACAAAAACACATGTGAACGGGTCGGAGCAACGAGCGATCTCTTATGTAAACAGATGCATATGAAAAATAATGCGATCATCAGCAATAGACAGCATATAAATACAGTTGGGTACCGTTCACATTTTAACCGGTACGGTACCGGTATCGGTACCTGAATTTCAGTGCCGGTACCCAGCGGTACCTTTTTTCGGTACTTTACTCTGTGTAATCACAAAAACATTTATTTCAGTGAAAAAATAAGTCCAAAAGTCTCAATTTCAACATTTTGAACATAGGGCCCTACAAACTTTTTCTTTCTTTCTTTTTCCCCCCAGAAATTCTTGTTTTAATTTTTCTGAAAATCAAATGAAGGCATTAAACATTTAAAATCAAATGAAAATTAAAGAAAGAAAAACTGTGTGAATATTCCTTTAAATATTCCTTTTTTAATAGGCTAATAATTGTATTATTTTTTTCTACAATTAAGTGATTAATCTGGTTGTAATATTTATTATTATCATTTAATTGTTTTTTATTTAAATTTGATAGAAAATTGAATATTTAAAGATGTACATTATACTGTACAAAAGTAATACAAGAGTAATATATTTCTGTTACATGTTAAACCGTACTTTTATTTTGACAGGTTGCCATGAAGCT
>NW_015642868.1:1355-2486 GCF_001515625.1 Sinocyclocheilus rhinocerous | reverse complement strand
TTTTATTTAAATTTGATAGAAAATTGAATATTTAAAGATGTACATTATACTGTACAAAAGTAATACAAGAGTAATATATTTCTGTTACATGTTAAATCGTAATTTTATTTTGACAGGTTGCTATGAAGTTTCTGTGTGTATACAGTATGATGATGCTAGTTTTCTCAAATTAAACGGTAAAATTCTCGCGAAGTGACTCTCACAGCAGCTCTGGAGATTAATAAGGGTGGAACGGTTCAACTTACATGGTTTGGTTTGTATCACGGTTTTAGAGTCACGGTTTTTGTATGGTATGGTATGTGCTATGTTTAGGCATGTCATGAACGTTAATCAAACAACAAAACACAAAGAAAAATCACTAACACCGATTTGTTAGATTTAATTTATAGTGAAAACTATGCAGCATTATTTTACATTTGATTATTCAATTTCTGTACCTGGTTACTGATAGACTTACCTGAAAAATATAAAGCACTGTTTATTTCATTTGTATCGTTGTTCTGTTATTTATCTATGCTTGTAATTTGTTTATTTCCTATGCTGATTTACTCGCCTACAAAACCACCCCAGTCATTGATTTTTTTTCCCCAAACAGAGCTATTGAAGTCATCGGATTTTTTTTTTCATATCGCAATATATATCGCAGAAAAAAAAATATCGCAATGTGACTTTTTTCCAATATCGTGCAGCCCTAACAGACACATATATTAGCGGAACCCTGTTTGTTTTACGTGTTATTTATAGCAAACCATATTACAGATGCGTTGTCAGATTTAAGTTCAACCGCGGTCCTAGTACGTGCCGAATCGTGTATGGAGATCCGTACGGTTCGATTTTTTTCCGCGAATCGTTCCACCCCTAGAGATTAAGTTCATGTCGTCATATAGTGAGACGTAGAGGCCGAAAATCACCGCGAGCATCACCCGTGCTTCAGTATTTGTGTAGTAAACAAAACTGCGTTTCCGCCATTCATACATACAGAGGCAAGCGGAACATGCAGGATTCATATTTAAACATGCATTTTTAAATATTAAATATTTAAACATTGCATTTTAATATTCACAGACACTAGATCATATCACGTTTCGAATTAAGTGGCAGTGGCTACTTTTGATTTATTCATCCAAAATT
>NW_015642868.1:0-991 GCF_001515625.1 Sinocyclocheilus rhinocerous | reverse complement strand
ACGAATTCCGTGGCATTCCGCGCTATAGAGTAAATTACGTTTTTATGAATGGTCTCCACGATCCCGTCTACGTTTTCGCACAAACCATATGGCCCTAGAAATGAAACCACACTTCAGAACATTTCGGCTTGCCCTGTGTGTTGTTTGAACGAGTTGCAGGGGTGACCTCACATCACAGGGTCTCTCTTTCTTTCTCTCTCTCTCTCTGTAGCGCATGCGCCCAGATGCGTTCTCAGGTACCAAAATTTAGCACCGATTGATTTAACGTGAATCGTACTCTGTACCCTTAAAAGTACCGAGTTCGGTACCCAACCCTACATATAAATGAAAACTACATAATGTTACGGAGTAAAATGTTGATCCAGGAAGTGGTATATGTCTGTGCAAGCTTTGGAGGTGTTGATGGAAGCGATTTAATGGATTTATGCTTTGATAATCCTTTGGAGGTGTTGATAGGATTGATTTAATGGATTTATGCTTTGATAATCGTACTGAATATTATCCAGATGTAGTTTATAAAAATGTGATTCTCACCTTTTTGCTCAAAATTATGCATTTTTATGAAACCTACCTATATTCAAGTGTTGATAAAAAAAGAATGCTTTAAACTAGAATAAAACTGATTTTTTTGTTTAAAAGTAGAGGCTCTGATCTATATTGTGATGTATTGCATATTCAAATATTCATACAGCAAAATATACTGGAGGCCATCAAATTTTAGTGAAAATCATCAAAATCGCTGGTGGTGGCTGGCAACTTTTTTCAAAAATGCTAGCGGGGAAAGAGTTAATAAATTAAATATTAACTACATATTAATCTATTGTCACTAACAGCTATGTCAGGCAAAATAAAGTTAAAAGTCTGTTAATATTAATGGAGCTAGGAAAAAGTGGGTTTTCCTTTTTCTAAATGAAGCCTAAAACAAAGGCAAAACAGCTATTAGTTCAAGGAACACTTCACTATTTTTGAAAATAGGCTCATTTTCCAACTC
>NW_015642867.1:430-556 GCF_001515625.1 Sinocyclocheilus rhinocerous | reverse complement strand
ACGAAGCAGTCACGTGGTTGTGTGCGAAAACGAAGCTTCGGACGTTACAGATCATGTGGCTTTGGCAAAACGAATCAAGCTCCGGTACAGTGCTTCACTGTGAGATGTTTCGTTTTTTTGATACAA
>NW_015642867.1:0-230 GCF_001515625.1 Sinocyclocheilus rhinocerous | reverse complement strand
ACACAATAAAAAATATTAAAACCAAAAATGTATGTATTGAAATGTTACTTTTTTTGAAGCAAGTTCATTAAAAGCTGTCCTTCCGCTAAAAAAATTGTTCCTGACAACCGTAAACGGCAAGAGAATGTTCCGAACATGCCTCATCTAATGGAGCTTAAATAAAAACAGAGAATATGAACTCTTTTATCTGCTGTGTCATTTATTTTTTAAACACCATATATGATATTTTC
>NW_015642866.1:1386-1559 GCF_001515625.1 Sinocyclocheilus rhinocerous | reverse complement strand
AAATAAAGAAACTAAATAAAAATGACAAATGCATACAACAAAATTGAAAAACTTAACATTTAAATGAAAAACAAAAGATTAAGCTAAAAACAATTCAAAATATTAAAGAACAACAGGTATGAGTATAATAATGATTCTAACATAACACTAAGCCAAACACCAAAAAACAACTA
>NW_015642866.1:0-1047 GCF_001515625.1 Sinocyclocheilus rhinocerous | reverse complement strand
CTTACTTACACATAGTAAGAAATGGTTATAAAAACTGAAACAGAAGTGAAACAAGTAGTAGGAAAGAGGAGAAATAAAAAGCGATGCTTATCCTTTGCCGGTGTCCTGCCCGGTGGAGTCGCACGGTAGAGTCGATGGTCTTTACACTCTTTGGTCCTCAGATGAGGAGGCCGTCGCGTGATGGCTGCCACGGTAAACTAAGCTTTTTTTATACTCGTCTAACAAAATACTAAATTAATTCAGCTGGACACACTTTCTGTAACGATGAGTCAGAGGCGTGCGGATCCATTTGCAGCTTTTATTAGAATCAAAGGCAGAGTTAAACAGGCAGTAATCAGTCAACAGCGTCACGAACAGCAGGGATAATCCAGGAGAATAAACAGTAGCAGAGCGAGGGTCGGGGCAGGCGGCAGAGAATCACACTAGTAAGAACAGTCCGAGGTAATACACAAGAGATGACAAGACAGGGGATAAACGCTCAGAAATGTAGCCGGGGCAATACAAGACTTCGCAAACACTGAGAGTCTGGGAGCTGCTTAAATAGGGAAGCTAAGGGGAAACACCTGTGCCAGTAATCAGTCCCAGGTACGGGGTGTATGGGAAATGTAGTCCATGAACGTTAGTACTCGGGAGAGGGTGCCCTCCGGAGGCCGTCGGAGAGAGCCACAGAGGCCTGATTCGTGACAGAGCCCCCCCCCTGCGAGCGGCTCCTGAAGCGAGGAGGTGAAAGACGCCGAGGCCTTCCACGGGAGCGAGGGGCTGGTTTGCGAGGATGGGTTCTATGGAATTCAGCAGTGAGTGAAGGGAGACCAAACGCGATATCAGCACGTCTCCACACAGTAAACAAAACCAGCGTTTCCATATGTTGTTTACAAAATATTTACCCTGTAACTACACGGAACAAGGGAGGAACAAGTACCACTTTAATTTACAGCCTGCAAATGTTGTATTTACCCTGTAACTACATGGAACAAGGGGGGAACAAGCACCAGTTTAATTCACAGCCCCCAACTGTTGTATTTACCCTGTAACTACATGGAACAAGGG
>NW_015642865.1:0-2110 GCF_001515625.1 Sinocyclocheilus rhinocerous | reverse complement strand
TTGGTTAAAGCAACGGTTTCATTGCCATTTATTTTAAGCTACAGGAGCCCACACTGTTAATTCTGAAGACCTCAAGGCAGATTTCTTTGACCCTGGCAACAAATGATTGATGAAATATGATTGGATAAAAGTTCTAAAGTGGAAGTTATATCCACATTTATTATGGCACTTATTGAGTGGCCTTACTGTTATGTAGGTATTAATAGGTAACTTTTACAGACACAATACTTTTTTGTTCGTTCGGATAGATGCTGAAACGTATAATATGGACGTATTGGCAACATTTAAATGTATTATTAATATAATTAAATGTATATTAAATTTTAAATATTTCCAAAACTTTTATATCATACAATATCTGTATAATTTCCCTTTTACCACTTTATAGATAAATGTTATATCACTAAACCCAAACCCAAACATTTGAAGTTTACGTTCGCTGCTGAGAATGGAGATGCTTAACAAATGTGTAATTGTGGACAATTAATAATTAATTACTAGTGTATTTATACTTAACTAATGAATAATTCTGGACCCTTAAAATAAAGTGTCACCAACACCTCTTAACAGGATAACAATATTTAATCTTTAAATACCACGATTATCATCAATACCGGTATATCGCAACACCCCTAGTATACACATGATTTTTTTTTAACTTCATACTTCTATTAGTGAATTTGAAGTGTGCTAAATGACTGGCCGCGTTCATAAGGTTAGTTTTTTTTTTTTTGCATAAAACCATCTCTTTATAAGGTCTTTGTGCACAATCTTTCCTTTACAGCCTTCCGTCATTTTCATAAACATACGCCGCTCTCTACACACGGGATCTCACCAGATCCTTCATCCTTGATTAAACAAGTCGAACACAAGCATGCAACTGTGGTGCAATGAGCAATCCTTCCAAAGAGTGTATATTGAAGGTAGCCTTTGTGTGGCCCCCTGAGTGACACTGTAAATCAGAATAAAGTTCAGAAAAGAAAAAAAAAACACATACATTTTGACAGTTTTCTGTCAGCAGTTTCTATATGGGCCTGTTGACTCGCATTCCAGCTTATGCATTTCACAAACTTCAGAGTTTCACAACTGCACAAACGGTCTTTTCTTTGGAAAAAAACAAGAGTGCAATGTAAAGGGCCACACTGTTTAAACCATTGCAGAAATGCAGATGCTCATATGATATGGAACAATCATAGGGGATTCGGTTGCATTTAAATGCAGTTGTTACTCCTGAAGCTTTGAGTGTGGCTTTAAGATAGTCCGTGCTTTTAAGGTTACTCTGAGTAGCAAACCACCCACATTGTACATAATTTTGGTTTCAATAGCGTTAGCTGTGAATTCCAGCACAATGCAAGAGGATATGATAATCAAGCGAATAAACTGTTATTTACCAATATTACACAACTTTTTCTGACAGTTTGTTAAAGTTGAGGTGTTTGTATGTTTCATCTTGACAGACAAATGTTAACAGTTAGTCAGGAACACATATTAGGAGCAGGCAATATGGGGAAAGTATCTTAAAGAATATGTGTGGGAAGGTACGTATTTCACACAGGCTATACACGGCCATGGTTAGATACATATATATCGTAGACAGTGCACATACAACAGCGTGAATGTTGAGACAAGATGAATCAACTAGGTGGGACTGTTTTGAAATCATTCATCCTTGTTCATTTGCTGGCGGACAGTTAAACCATATACCATTGTAATCATATGTTAATTCTCTTTATGTTTCATCAGTAAAAACATTTCTGGTAACACTTTATTTTAAGGGTCCAGATTTATTCATTAGTTAAGTATGAGCACACTAGTAATTATTGATTAACTTTTCCACAATTATGTATTAGTTCAACATGAACACACTAGTAATTAGTGATCAACTTAACATATAGTAAGGCAGTGGTGGGCCGTGCATTTCACACCTAGGCCTTCAGTGGTGTCCTTCCTGATTTAATCCACCTCTTACATTTTTTTTACAATCATTTTTGCACTAATAACAGAACCTTCATGTCATTTTTCAAAACTCTAGACACATAATTCACAACCGATGACCAAAATGCAAATTTTTCAAAACAACACTTTTTCCAAATGCTTGGATACAATACAC
>NW_015642864.1:6776-27139 GCF_001515625.1 Sinocyclocheilus rhinocerous | reverse complement strand
ACACTTATAATGTATTATAAATACGGGCTTCATAGAAAGTGTTACTGTTAGTTTTATTTTGGCCGATCTCTATTCCAGAATTGCACACTCGCTGCATTGCAATCATTTCCCAAAATGTAATTTGTGTGGAATTTTTATGAAGTCTGAAAGAGGAGAAAATACTGTACCAGGCAGATCAAACTCCCTGTTCGCGATGTTCAAAATATATTATAAGAGAAATATGTGGGGGTTTATATAGATCTCTGAATATGAATGTATCTCTGAGAGGAACTGACCGTCTTCAGAAATGTTTCGATGGCATTTTCTTTTCCTCTTACCTCCATATAATGCATATTAAAGTAGTGTTTATAAGCACAGCTGCTTTGTTTACAGCAGTAACCAAGGAAATACTGTATGCTGCTTTTCCGCCACATGCTGTCAGAGAGTGAATTTGCATTTTCATTCAGTCCTCCTGCTGTTTTTGTTTTGTGCAGGTGTCAAAAACAACTGCTCATGCTACATGGCAAGGTGTGCGCCTTCACACTAGAATTTACGGTACGTTAAATACGTTAAAATCATCCATTTAGATGAACTGAAAAATAGCACAGACCGCTTGACCTAGAGAGAAACTCTGAAGTGCTCAGTCAGAGTGTTCGGCGAGTGAAAATATATCTGTGCTAAACTTATACTTAGCCTCCAACTCACACACTGGCGAGTAAAATCTGAGAATGTATTAGCCATTGGCTAAAGTTAGACATCATTTAGTCGCCAGAGTGAAGATTTAGTCGCATATGCGAGTGATTTACTCGCAATGTAGAGGGTTGCATGTAGCATTACTGTCTGTTCAAAATAAATAAATAAATACATTTCCTGTTTTACCGTACTCGTATTTAACCGTGACCCCAAAACCCAGGTACGTGACTTCTGTATACTGTTAACCCCTAATGAATATGTACATACATGAGTTTTAGGACACTTTAGGTCACACATAAAGATGTCTGAATTTCATTACATTGGATACAAAACATCAAAAGTAAAACCAAGTGGCATCTGTAAAACAAATAATGCTAGAGCTTTTCTCAGAACTAGCAACGTTATCCTGTCAGAATAACTTAGACTTATAAACGCAGTGCAGAAGGCATGTGGCTGTAAAATTAAGGGTGTTTTCAAAAATAATGCCATGAATAGATTTTTTATCAGTTAACGTCTTTAACCTAACTTTAATAAGTACGTTGTATGAGTTTTGTGCACAAGTTTTGTGAAGCATCTAATGTGCCTAAGACTTGAACAGTACTCTGTGTGTATACATCTATAACCTAATTTTGTAACATATATTATAATGTTTTTTTTATATATCATGACTTGACTTTTGACTAGTACGAACGACCAGGCACATCACCAAAAAGGAACTATGATGGCGAATTTGCTGCAAATCCAGGTAATTCCTCCCCAAATCACCCTGTAAAATTGTGTGGACTACTCTGTTGTCCCCACCTTTAAAACTTAAACATGATTAAATTGTGTATGCTAGTAGTCATATTTTCATTCAGAACTCAGTATTTTCATTGACAGGTGAAGATCAACACTCGTCTATTAAACATTTTTCTACGTGTCCACCCACTTGTCTTGATACAAGCACAATCATTGAAGATGATTGAAATTTAATATGGTTATCGCATACCTTTTGCTATTGTGTTGTTTGCTTGCTGCATGCAAAACATATAGCATGACCATTGTATTGTAGTCCATGAATCTGGTTCTTTCTCAAATTGAATCAGTCTAATGAATAAATAACTGAATCAGCAAGCGCAGATGCTGAATGAATATCTGGTTTCTTACTGTGTACTTGATTCTCTATGGACCACATTATGAATTGAGGTATCAAAATATTGTATGTTTTACAGTTTTCATTCAAATACTGTATGTATATTTTTAAAACTATTGGCCTAATAATCTGATAATCGGTGTGTTTTTGATATAGTAATATCAGCAAAATCTGGTGTTGTTTTTTAAATGCTACACATTTTAAAGTTGTTTGTCATGTGATCACAGTAAGTCAACAGATCGACATTCTTGAGCTGAAAGACTTGGAGAAAGAGTATGTTCTTGCTCGGAGTCGGCTGACATTGGCTCAGCAGGACCCCCCCTCAGCCGCCATTGCAGGTATGGTGGTTTACATGCTTCCTTTTAGAAGACGCTTTTAAATTATTGTTCAATTATGTTGCCTTTATTAATGTCAATAGAGCTGTGCAATTAATCAAAATACAGTTTAAATTTCGACCTCCAACTATTATGAAAATCCAATAATCGAGATAAAATGATTATTGTGCCCCATTCCGCCCCCTTTCCAGTGGTGTGCTTTCGCTCCTCCATAAAAGCCCAAACTTCGCATGCAAATCAGTAAAATCATGTAACGTGACTTTCGCAAAATGGGACGTGCTTGATTTATTAAAGTTTATTTGATTTATTTGTGTTTTTAAAAGCATGAAAGAACTTGCACTGTTCCTCAGGAGGTTTTCTGTGCATGCGCACCGACACGGAACAGAACACGGACGTGTAAAGTCAACTTTTAGTTTGTTGCGTGCCTAAACGGTCAAATACACGTATGTGTATTGTGTCAAAGTGCGGTGCTTGATTATTATTCATGGAAACCCTTGTTGGTTATGTCTTAAGTGAACATAAACATTTGAGAATTAAAATATTTGTGTAACATTATATTGGATCCTTGCGGCTCTTAAAGTGACAGCAGGCTAATGTTCCTGCTGCCAACTGTGTACTTAATATTAATCAAACAACAAAAGACAGAAAATCACTCACTGCTCATGACTTTTGTAGCTTTGATAAGAAACAAAGGAAGTTTAATTCTTTCAGTGAAGACTACGCTGTTTTATTTTACATTCGATTATTCAATTTCTGTACTAGGCAGTTAGCTGAATACTTTAGACTTGCATAAAAAACGTAAAGCACTGATTGTTTCATTTCTTGAAACATCTTTTTTTTTATATATATTGTATTTGTCTTTTGCTTTTTTTAATTGTATTATTAACCGTTTAATAATTTTTCAACAATTGTTGAGGACTTTTTATTTTATTTTATTTTTTTACTTGTATGAGTTACCCTAGTATTCTGCTGTGGTATTGAGAATTGTGAAATTTCACTGGTATCTAAAATGTAGATGTCATAACCTTATTTACAAAAAATATATATTTGATATATAGCGCTATCTTTAAATAAATCACTCATAAAGTTTTGGTTATGTGGCCCACTCAAACTCTTGATTACAGTATTGACCAAAATAATCGTAATTATAATTTTTGCCATAATCGAGCAGCCCTAATATTTACATTTACATTTACATTTGAGCGACTTACAAATGAGGACAATAAAAGCAGTCAAAACTAACAAAAGAGCAACAATATAGAACAATATAAAGTGCAAATGACAAGTCTCGGTTAGCCTAACGCAGTACACGCAGCAAGGTGTATATATTTATATATATATATATATTATACATCTAATTCTTCCACGAAGTTACCTAGTGGTCCTGGGGGTCGATAAACAACTATAAAATGGATTTTAAGAGGGTGGGTAATAATGGCCGAATGTGATTCAAAGGAGCTCCTTAGTTGATACTTAGAGATGGTAAAGGATTAAATTTCCAATCATTAGAGATAAGCAGACCAGTACCTCCACCTCTTCCAGTCAGACGGGGGAGTGGGAAAAAGAGAAATTATTTGAGAGTGCTGCAGGTGTAGCATTGTCCTCTGGTTTGATCCATGTCTCTGTCAGGGCCATGAGGTTTAGTCTTGAATGACATGTAATAGAAGTAATAAAATCTGCTTTGTTTACAGCAGACTGGCAAGTCCAGAGACCAATAGAAAAAGAAAGTAGTATATTAGTAGACATAGGCAAAGTGCGCAGGTTGTTAGGATTGCGCTGCCTACAGTGTGTGATGCATGGTTTGCGAGTGGTAGTGATAGTAGGGATCTGGAAACACATAGTAAGAATTGGTTATAAAAAACTGCAAACAGAAGGGAAACAAGTAATAGGAAACACACTTTCCTGTTTATCACAACAAATGGCCAAGCAAAGCACACGACACTGACAAGGTACGCGATACAGTACGAGACCAAACGCGATTTCAGCACGTCTCATAATATAATATGACTTATATTCTGCAATATGTATAGCTGAGTTTTTCTAATGCATTCCTTTTTAGCAGTTAACTTTTCTTAAGCAATGAACACAAGCTCAAAACTACATCCAGGCTCTACGGTGTGACCATATCAGTCACATTTTAGTTTGAGGCGCTGCGTTTTTCCAGCAGCTCATGATCCTGTGCAGAGCATGTGAGCGGAGCGGTAATATTTCCTTAAGAGCGCAGAGAGCCTTTCTGAAGATTCCGCTCCGCTCGCTCAATACGCTCAGCGCCGCTCGCTCAACCCAGAATGCCGTTTGGTGATTTGCTTGTTCGAGATCGATAATGATCGAGAATTACAGAAGATATTAGCCTACACCACTTAGGCCTATTAAAATATT
Organism: Sinocyclocheilus rhinocerous; assembly: GCF_001515625.1. NCBI lineage: Eukaryota > Metazoa > Chordata > Actinopteri > Cypriniformes > Cyprinidae > Sinocyclocheilus > Sinocyclocheilus rhinocerous. Next base: position 22,621 of record NW_015642864.1, on the reverse strand, counting down.
TTTTTTTTTTAAAAACTGACCCGAAACAATAGGTAGACCTACAGAATGTAGGCTAGATATAGGCAGCAGTAATTTATAATCTAATATAATGCACGCAAATTTGTTCTTTACAGAACGGAGCGGGATCTGAGCGGGAATTGGTTTACGGCGAGCGTGAGCGGAATATTAACGGAGCGCTTGCTTGGGCGGTTAGAGCGACTGAGTGGAGCGGCCGTCCATAGAGCGGAAAACGTAGCAGAGCGTCACACCGCTCCGCTTCGCTCACATGCTCTGATCCTGTGCTGTCAGTGTCTCAGGAGTGACTTGGTTCATAGTAAATGCTGCTCCACACAAACTCCATCTCTGGCGGCAAGCAGTGTGATTTTGAGTCAGTTATAACATGCATTTGAAAATGCAACTCATTTTCAAATTATGTATGTATTTACAGCTGTCAAATGTTTTGACAAAAAGAATTATTCAAAATGTATAATTTAATTTACAATCTGCAAAAGAGTGGAAAAATATTTTCACATACTCCATGTAATTGTACATAAACAGAAAATCTTTTAGGCATTCAGGGTACCGTTTTGAATTGGTTCCAGTCTTTTTTAACTAATAGGAAAACTCTGTCTGTATTGGAAAACACACTTCCTCAACCGCACATCTTTTTTGTGGTGTTCCGCAGGGATCTATTCTGGGACCAACACTGTTCTCCTTATACTTGCTGCCATTGGGTTCCATCTTTTCTAAATATGGAGTATCGTTCCACCTATACGCTGATGACACCCAATTATACCTTCCTTTTAAACATAATGATTCAAGTTCCATAGAGGTTCTGCTAGCTTGTTTACATGAAGTGAAAATTTGGCTTGCACACAATTTTTTAGCCTTACATGAGAATAAAACCGAAGTTATACTGTTTGGTCCTAGTGATTCCTATGATTTTGGTGATCTGGACCTTGGCGACTTAAGCTCTCATGTTACTCCATGTGCGAAAAATCTAGGTGTGTTCTTTGATTCAGGTCTTAAGTTTGATAAACAAAATAATTATGTTGTCAAATCCTGCTTTTATCATTTACGACGTCTCGCAAAAGTCAAACCTGTTTTTTCTTTAAAGAACTTTGAAAAAGTTATCCATGCATTTATTACTTCACGACTTGATTACTGCAATTCACTCTATTATGGTGCAAATCAATCATCTATCGGGCGTCCTCAAATGGTACAAAATGCTGCTGACTGGCAGTTGAAAATTTGATCGTATTTCTCCCATCTTAACTTCTCTGCATTGGCTACCAGTCAAACTGAGAATAGAATTTAAAATTCTAGTTTTTGTTTTTAAAGCATTACACGGCCTAGCACCAACGTATCTTTCTGACATTTTACATTATCACAATCCCTCTAGGTCACTTAGATCAGGCAGCCTTGGATTGCTCTCTGTTTGTAGATCGAGGTTAAAACATTGTGGAGACCGAGCTTTTGTGACAGTAGGCCTTAAACTCTGGAATAGCATACCGGTGTCGATCCGAATGGTGTCATCACTTTCCTCTTTCAAATCAAAACTTAAAACACATTTTCTTAGTGTGGGTTTCTAATTTATTATTTTAGTGTTTTTGTTTGTTGTTTGAAAGATTATAATTTGTATTTTATTTGACTAAACTGTACAGCACTTTGGTCAACCCTGTTTTTTTTTTTATGTGCTTTATAAATAAATAATGAATGAATGAATAAACAAGTTTATAAGCTTCATGATTAACATGAGTTGGTTAACATGAGCTGCTGCTGTTTTAGTTTTTTAACAACCTTGTTCATGTCCTGATGCTATTCTCTCTCTTCACACAAACACATCTACACTTACTAAAAAGATTTTAAGATTTTAATATCACAGTTCAAGGAATCCTTCATGGAGGAATGAGCAGCAAATTCTCCCAATTAATTGTAAGAGTACCGTTGTAAAAATCACTTACAAGAGGTTATTTCTGCCAAAGCAGGCAATGCTAAAGATTGCCCATCAGTGCTGTTCAGATTGAGATCCATTATAATATTGCCCTCATTTATGAACTTTTCATGGGGTGTGAATGGTTGCGTAGCTATACTTAATGCTATTATTTATTTATTTTAGTATGCAAACACATTTTGTCTGAATAGTGGCAACTATTTCCTGAGCTCTTTTAAAAGGTTAACTTGATCCTGGTGTTATTTCTTTTACAGGAGGTGCATCTTCACAAGAGATGGTGGCTCTGCTGGTACAAACAGGACTATTTGACACAGCCTTGACACTATGTCAGACCTTTAACTTATCCCTCACACCTGTATTTGAAGGACTGACCTTCAAGTAAGTTGATTGATCTTGTGTCTGCCTAATCAAAATCAGCTGACTGCTTGTTGTTCTGAATTCTGCACTGCATATTTTGTCTGTGTATAGGTGTATCAAACTGCAGTATAAAGGCGATCTTGACCAGACGGAGGTGTGGAACTGGCTTGCAGCTAATCAGTTGCCAACTGTCATTACTACTAAAGAGTCCAGGTCTGTTAAAATACTCCTTGACCTTGATCATTGCGATGAACTCTGCTCTGTGTCTTCCTAACTGAATTTCTCTCCACACAGTGCGACAGATGAAGCTTGGCGGCTGTTAGCTCATTATTTGGAGAAATATCCCTCACAGAACGCTCAGTATCATCGCTGTGTCCTCAACAAGCTGCTCTCACATGGGGTGCCAGTGCCTGATTGGCTGCTCAATGCCTACAAGGTGGATGATTTTTTTTAAGCATTACATCTAATAGACAGGGGTCATTAATTGAGAGATTATATTTTCCATGATCTTTTGACATATAAGAGTAATATTGTAAAATATCATTGTAATATTAAAAACATACTGTAAATTTCAGACCTCAAAACTTGTGAATTCAAAAACAGCTTTTATTCAGCCTTTCATTAAGCTTTTTTTTGTAATCAAGCAGCAAAACAACTTTTGTACTTCCTGTTTTTATTACGTAATAGAGATAAATACATCAGACTGCCTGCGCAGACAAATATCAATGCTTAATACTTTGGCCCTGTCCGAAATCACACCCTAAACCCTCGCGGTCTTCCTCTAAGTCCACCCTTTCGTGATGCAATGCCACTTTGACTGTCGGGTAGAAGTCTGCTGCGGAGCTCGCCTCAGTGCAGGCTCGGCAGAAGTGCACATCGAGGGTGCAAAGGGGGCGCTCACGAGCACCCTTCTGAAAGCTAAAATGACGTTACTGAACTAAATTATTTTTATTACTATAAAAAATCAAAACGACGGTGGGGGTCGGTGACGCGGTGGGCAAGTGACGTAACCGGTGTTGCGGCTTAACACCGGTATCACCGTCAACACCGTCTATCGCGGCAAGCCTAGTGTCCTATCAAATTTACTTGGAACAGATCTGTTGCTGTTGTGCTTTTCTAAATTTAAACTGAAATTGAGGCAGACATCATCTTGGTAGGTTTTGTGATATTCACTAATGAAAAAAATTTATTGTAAAAAAACAAAAAAGTAATAAAATTTGCATAAAAGAAAAGCTTACTTTGCTTTCTTTACCATTTGTATGCTTACAGACATAATTTCTACACCGTCCCTGTTCTCTGTTGGTATAACACATAAAGGATGGTTGTGGTTCTCTTTCAGGAAGTCGATGCTGCTGCGCTGTTGCGTCTCTATCTGAACTATGATCAGCTGGAGTCAGCAGCTGAGCTCGTGCTGGAGTATGTGGATGCTCTGCTTGGAAAGGGACATCAGTATTTTGGTATAGAGGTATGTAGTCCTGACTACTATTACAATTTGAATAAGTATTCAGTTTTTTTTTTCCTCACAACAATCTGAAATGAATTAAAACTTTATGGTCTGTTGTAGACATTACGGTCGTTAATTGCTAATATTGCAAATAATGAATACACATTTGCTTTTAAAATCTTTCAAAGTATATTTGCAGTTTGTGGGTGTATTAGTTTTAGGGATGCACTGATCGGATCCTCAGTATCTGTATCGGCTCTGATACTGCCATTTTCTGCCGGATCGGGTATCGGTCAGACCAGACCAATCCAAATCCGATATTGTGCGTATGCTATTCTGAGATATTGTTAAACCCCACTAAAGGCTCAAAACATTATAAAGCACCATAAAGTTTTTTTTTGCACTATATTCCAAGTGTTCTGAAGAAGTTTTATAGTTTAATGTGAGGTACAGATGAATATTTAAGTCATTAAATTCAAGTTCACGTAAACTCTTCTCTCCTCTCCTCTGTCTGTCATGCTCCATTCAGCGTTCAAACTCGGTCGGTTGTTTTTCATGAATGTATTTTACAACAGTACAAATGGCGCTTTTCCACTGCATGGTACGGCTCGGCACGGCACATCACGGTTTGCGTTTCCACTGCAGTTTAGTGCCGCTTTAGAGTGGGCGGGATTATAGACATGTTGTTATAGTTGCGCCGTCTTTTTCAAAACTTTTTCATTCCGCATCGTCCCATCAAGCTCTTGGCTATCAACGAGAGGAACGTCTGTACTTCCTCAACAGACCACGAAAGCCATTATTTTGTTGGCCATTTATTTTAAAAGGTGCGCTCATTCGAAAAAAAGTTGCGTTCGATCCTCGCTGGCTGTGCTGATTTAATCTAGTGGGTCTAGTGTCTCATGTCTGGGTTTACACGTCACATTTTGGTAACGGTACAGCTCGCTTGGAACCTGAGCCGAGGTGGTACTGAAAAAAGTACCAGGTACTGTACACAGTGGAAAACCCCCCAAAAGCGAACCGTGCCATGCCGTACCATGCAGTGGAAAAGTGCCAAAAGAGCAATGTGTAACATTTTACCAGATTTAGTCCTACACTTATTCACTTTTGTTCCCCACTAAATAATGTTTTTTCACTTATTGTTTAAATTTTATAAAATTATTGTGCACTCGTTATTTTTCTAGAGTAACTTTTTCTGCTGAATTATCCACTAACCTAGTTTATAATAGTATATTTTGTCATATATTCATCTGTCATCTCAAAAAATTTGAATATCATGAAAAAGGTCAATATTTTTTGTCACTCATTTCAGAAAGTGAAACCCATATATTATATAGATTCATTACACATAGAGTGAAATATTTCAAGCCTTTGTTTCTTGAAATTTTGATGATTATGGCTTACAGATAATGAAAACCCAGAATTCAGTGTCTCAGAAAATTAGAATATTGTGAAGAAGTTCAATATTGGAAAGTCATGGTGTCATTCCATTACACCTGAGCAGTGCCACAGGCTGATTGCCTCCATGCCACGCTGCATTGATGCAGTAATTCATGCAAAAGGAGGCCCAACCAAGTATTGAGTGCATAGAAATGTCAGGCTTCTGAAAAGCATGTTCATTTCTGTTTAAAATATCCTTTTTTTATTGATCTTATTTGGTACCAAAAGCTGGTTCAATGACCATGGTGTTACTGTGCTTGATTGGCAAGCAAACTCTCCTGACCTGAACCCCATAGAGTGATCTTATTTAATGTTCTAATTTTCTGAGACACTGAATTTTGGGTTTTCATTATCTGTAAGCCATAATCATCAAAATTTCAAGAAATAAAGGCTTGAAATATTTCACTATGTGTAATGAATCCATATAATATATGGGTTTCACTTTCTGAAATGAGTGACAAAAAATATTGACCTTTTTCATGATATTCAAATTTTTTGAGATGTACCTGTATATATAATCATAAATATATTATGATTATATTTTTTCAATTGTTATTTTTCTGTGTAATTAAGTTGTCTATAGTAGATTGTGTTTAACACAAAACAGTGATGATCAGGTCAACTAATTTTGCATTGATTTAAAAAAAATTATAATTTTCGGTATTGGATCGGTTCTGAAAAAAATGGTATGGTGCATCCCTAATTAGTAGGGATGTAATGATTCACTCAACTCACGATTCGATTCACGATTATTTATTAATTTTTTTAACAAAATGAGATTTAAGACAAATTATAAATTAAATGTGTCCTTTTATTATTGCTTGGACAAAATGCTGCACATTTCTTTGTGAAATTGAAATATAACACTATAATAATATACTAATTTAGCACTTACATATTATTGCTCTTTTGTTGGTTTTGATTGCTTCTATTGTCCTCATTAGTTAGTCGCTTTGGACAAAAGCGTCTGCGCTTAAAGCGTTTCCTTGGTTTCCGCTGTAAACAAAGCAGGCTGCACTTGTGAACTTTAATATGCATTATACAGAGGCAAGATGAAAAGAAAAAATACCATCTAAACTTTTCTAAAGACAGTAAGTTCCCCTCAGACATGCATTCATATAAACCCCTACACCTAAATGAACCGTTTAGCATCTCAACCGATTTGAATCGTCACATATTTGAATCTATTTTCAACCGGCTCGAGGTTAATCGTTACATCCCTACTAATTAGTTTACAACTAATAATAAAGTTATGTAAATAGCAGTTTGTGCAAACAGGTTGGACACAAGCATATTTAAAAAAGACTTTTGTATGTGCTCATTGCTTCAATTGTTACACATGCTGCTCACGTTTGAAACACCAGCAATATCCACTTTCCACTGATTTTCTTTACAGCAGTGAATGGTGGGGTTTTTTTATGGACATTTAAACTGGACAAGCAAGGTTTTTTTTTTGTTTTTGTTTTTTTTTTGTTTTTTTTACACAGTGCCCTACAGTCACTATATTTGTTATCATAGTCTTTAATTTGCACATTGTTTGGAGGACAAATTTGAGCAAGATGTGAAATAACCCATTTATTTAAATAAAATACAGAAAATAGATTTTGGCTTTTTAAAAATCTGTTTATTCAATAATTTGAATAAACAATTTGAAACAAAAACTGTCTATGTATTATGAAATATATATGTATATGTAATGTGTATGTTTAATATTCATTAAAGCAGGGTTTCACAACCCAATCTTACTGGATTATTTCACTCTTTGCAAAAGGAATGTTTGCAAATTTGTCAAACATCTAATGTGCTTAAGACTTCTGCACAGTACTCTGAGTGGATTTATTATTGTCCTTTGATTTCCTGACAGCGGCCTCTCTCAGCTACAGCATCCCTGGTATGGCTGCCTTATACATCGATTGATCAGCTCTTAAGAAACCTCAGTGAAAGTCAGATCAATGAAAAGGTGAAGTATTTTTCACTTGCATTTGTCATGATGCCCAAGATTTTTATTTCATGATTTTGAACAGAACTTTAGAAACCTGTTCTCGTCTATTGAGATGGGTTAGATATTCAACAACAATTCAACAACAGATGAATCTAATCTATTCAATAAAAATCTTAATTTTCAAAGTGGGCAGTTAAGAAATCAAAGTATGATGACATTTTGCATGTATGGTTTTGTGATGTTCTCTGGCTTTGACAAACTATTTTCTTGACAAACTATTTTCCCGTTTGACACTTTAAAGCTGCTTTGACACAATCTGTATTGTATAAAGTGCTATATAAATAAAGCTGACTTGACTTCTCTGTCTACAGATGTACAAGAATCTGAAAGATAAACTATCAGAGTATCACAGACTGGTGGATCAGAGCAGCAGACACAGACTCATGGCCCGTTAATGGCCACTCAGAACTGTACTTCGGTCATGTACGGGAGTATAAATAATGTTGATGAAAATAATGATTTTTTGTGGCGTGTAGTTGTGTTGAGCTTTTTGATTCCCATGCTGAAAATGTATGGAAAGTGTATCAACATCTGCATCAATGATTTGATGTGTCAGTTCAGCCTTATAAAATAAATTGAAAATTGTGTATTTTTATATAGACACAGTTTAAAACATCTTAAACTTTATATGTTGTACTCTTGACTTAACTGGTGTAATTTAAATAAGGAATGCAGTAAAACAGTTGTTTAATTGATATGTTTCAGACCTCATAACTCTCTTTTCAGTCCAAAAATAACCTATTTTAATACCAAGCTGCAAAATCAGCTCATTCTCGAATATATTTTAATATAAAATATAAAGAATTGGAACTAACTGACATATGGGGGGAAACCCATTCTAAGAAAAGCGATTTCAACCATTTCTCAGGCACACACACTGTGTATTTAAGAATAGATTTTTTATTTATTTTTTTTTACACAAAAGGAAAACATAGGATACAGGATTGCCAAATTGGAGTCACGGATATTTCTGACCATAGTGCCATTTACCTGATTGTTAATTTAAATAAAATAGAGAACCCCTTTGGAGATAGGGATATTGAATAATCAGTCTATAGTTGAACAAATGAAAACTGAAATCAAAAGATTGAAGATATGGATGAAAATGACAATGGAAAGATGGATCAAGAGAGATGGAAATCAAAAGAAAAACAAGACAAATTGCTTATTTCAGACCTAAGGCAGTTGGAGTCTGAACATAAAATACTGATGGAGTGACATTACAACAAATAAAAGAAGTGTAAAGGAAAGCAACAACTTTCTAAATCTAAAAAAATCACTTTTTTTCTCTATTTTTTTTTTTTCCTTTTTTTTTTTTTTTGTGATTACTTGGGTTTCTGGCATGTCTGCCAGCTCAGAAAAGCTGAAAAGAAAACACGCAGCCAGTTTGTCTGTCTGAGTCTGAAACTGTCTCATCCAGCGAGCTGTTTCAGTTTGCAGCCAGTTTCTATGTAGATGGCTAGCTATTTGAAGAAGACCACCTCTGAGCCATATACAGTATGGAGTCCAAGGCAGCAATTCACGCATCTTGTGTCGACGCCCCACGGAAGATAGGGATGGGGTGAGCAGTAACTCATTATCATTTAAAGAGACACGCGCTGAAATGGGTCGCTGTGAACAGAGCTGTTTTTGACAAGGTAAAAAGGTGTGTTTTACATGACCATTGAGGAATTTTAACCAAAGTATGTTACAGACATTTCATGAAGACCCTAAAGAAACTTGTGAAAATGGGCATCCGATGTCCCCTTTAAAACAAAACTACTATGAGATAGGTCAATTAAGTTATTGACAAGATGGCTGTGTAATATTTTTCAATCTCTCTTAATCTTTGGCAGAAAAGAGAAGTGAATCACACTGTTGAATGGTGCTGACGCTCTCACGAGAAGTGAATCACAGTTTCTATGTGTTTCGAGGCATGTGATCTGTTTGCTACTGATGTCATGCTTTCACTTTTATGAGCTTCACTGTCACGTAATCAAGGCTCAGATCCAATTGTGAGTGAAAGAAAAACAGTTTATTAAGAATTCTCAGAATGTGGAAACAAACAGGACATCCAGATAATCCGAGAGATGTCCAAGTTCGTAGAAAACAAAGTCCGAGAGCAGAAGTCTGGTCAACGGGAAACAAAAGGCCGAGCAGGACCGGAGCACGATCACAGAGAACACACTAGGAGTCTAGGAGAGAACAAACAGTGGTTAGCGAGACAACGAACTGACGAAGGACCGTGAAAGCGCGAGCCAGATAAAGGTAGCCCAGATAGGCTTCAAGTGAACACCTGATTAGGAGGGCGGGGTTGCCAGACGCAGCAGACAACCACGCACACAGGAATGAGCACACGGACCCACGAACCGTGACCTTACCCCTCCTCCTAAGAGCGCCTCTCGGCGCTCCCAGGAGAACCTGCCTGGCGATTGTAATCATCGATAAGGGAGTGATCTAATATATCTCTCGCAGGCACCCAACTCCTCTCCTCCGGCCCGTAACCCTCCCAGTCCACCAAGTACAGGAATCCTCGTCCCCTCCGTCTCGAGTCCAGAATACGTTTTACCAAATAGGTAGGTTCCCTGTCTACAAGATGGTGGGGGAACCGGGACAGGCGGATTAATCGCAGAATGAAAAACGGGCTTTAATTTAGAAACATGAAATACGGGATGAACTCTCCTTTACGCTGGAGGAAGTTTGAGGTGGACTAATGATTTTGGTGACAGTAAATGGGCCGATAAATTTGGGAGCAAGTTTATTACAAACGGTGTGGAGAGAAATGTTCTTAGATGAAAGCCACACTTTTTGACCAACGACGTAGATGGGAGGCTTCGACCGGTGGCGATCGGCCTGAGCCTTGGTGCGCGTTCCCACCCGGAGGAGAGTCTGTCTGGCTCTGCTCCAGGTGCGACAGCACCTCTGGACAAAAGCGTGAGCAGAGGGAACAGTGACTTCGGATTCCGTACTGGGAAAAACAGGTGGCTGGTATCCTAAGCTACACTCAAACGGAGACAGGCCCGTAGCCGATACCGGTAAAGAGTTGTGTGCGTACTCAACCCATGAGAGCTGCTGACTCCAGGAGGACGGATGCTATGAAACCAAACATCATAACATGAGTTCTAAATTTTGGTTGGCTCTCTCTGTCTGACCATTACTCTGGGGATGGAATTCGGAAGAAAGACTAACAGTCGCCCCTAATAAATAACAAAATTCCTAAATGAATACCATAAATGAAATAGGAATATTTCATTTATGGTATTCATTTAGTAGTTGTTGCATTCTTGACAAAGCTTCTCTTTTCTATCTTTAGTTAATAAAATCTATTTTATTACACTTGTGTCTTGTGTTGATTATACAGAAAGAGGTTCTACAAGTTAGAGATCCCACCAATCTTTCTTATGTGATGTACTCATAACCACACTTTAAGTGACACGTGATCCAAATATCATAACGTCATTGGTGACGCGAGTACCTATCACTACACTATTTCGCCTACCTAGGTTGGCGAAAGCAAAAATCACTACACAAGTTATAGACACAGCAAGTCATGTTAGAGCTTCAATGCACTGCCTGCTTATTTTACTCCTTCTATGAGCACTAATTCTGTGTTAGTGCTCCTGAGCAAATGAAGAGAAAGCAAACCCACATATGCTGCAAAGCTTCTTTCCCAGTGAGAGAAAATTGGTTTATGCAATGTTAAGAGCAAAGCTTGCCCACATGCAGGATGTTTCTAACTTATGGAATGAAATCTTATTTGCAATGCAGAAAGAGTCTTTTCACTTTGTTAGAAGTTTTAAACACAGCAAGTCATGTTAGAGTTTCAATGCATAGCCTGCTTAATTTAGGACTTCTATGAGCAGAGCACTAATGATGTGTTAGCCCTTCTGAGCAAATAAAGAGAAAGCAAGCCCACATGTGCTGTAAAGCTTCTTTCCCAGTGAGAGAAAGTTGGTTTATGCAATGTTAAGAGCAAAGCTTGCCCAAATGCAGGATGTTCCTAACTTGTGAAATGATATCTTATTTGCAATGCAAAAAGAGCCTTTTCAGTGTGTTACAAGTTATAGACACAGCAAGTCATGTTAGAGCTTCAGTGCACAGCCTGCTTAGTTTAGGCCTTCTATGAGCACTAATGCTGTGTTAGTCCTCCTGAGCAAATGAAGAGAACGCAAGCCCACATATGCTGCAAAGCTTCTTTCCTAGTGAGAGAAAGTTGGTTTATGCAATGTTATGAGCAAAGATTGCCCATATGAAGCATTTTTCTAACTTATGAAATTAAATCTTTTTTGCAATGTAGAAAGAGCCTTTTCATGGTGTTACAAGTTCTAGACTCACCAAGTCATATTAGGTCTTCAATGCACAGCCTGCTTAGTTTAGGGCTTCTATGAGCACGAATGCTGTTTTAGTGCTTCTGAGCAAATAAAGAGAAATTAAGCCCACATCTGCTGGAAAGCTTCTTTCCTAGTGAGAGAACGTTGGTTTATGCAATGTGTCGATAAGCCTAGGAATATGCAATTTCCTGATCAAATCCCTACCGGAAACAATTATACACAAAATCGGGATATAATTTCTTTAGGGAATAGCGATCAAGAATCAAGTAAAATAAATATTGATTTTGGTGATCTCATCATTGAAGGATTGCAGGTGGAAGAAAGCCGAAAAATCAAAAAGCACGCGAAAGTGGAGCGGCGCCGCCGGACAAAGAAGAGACCTGGAATATCAACAGAATATGGATTTTAAGATGAGAACTGTAATAAAGTTGATGAGAAAACAGGAAACCTTGAATAAGAAAATAATGAGACTGTTAAGAGAAATGGTTGAATATAATGTTTAATTTTGAATTGCAAGGAAGAGACCTGGAATATCAACAGAATATGGATTTTAAGATGAGAACTATAATAAAGTTGATGAGAAAACAGGAAACTTTGAATAAGAAAATAATGAGACTGTTAAGAGAAATGGTTGAATATAATAAGTTTAATCTTGAGTTGCAAGCATTAACCAGTGACTTAGAAATATTGAAACTTAAAGCACCAGCTCTAAAATTATAGAGCTTTCAGATGTATGTTTGATCACATATTTTGTTCTCCAAATTTATAAATGTTGAAGGCTGGTGGTTTAGGTTGATATACGTTTTGTTTTCTGAAAGGGACTGCATCTTACAATAGAATTGTGAGATGGAATCTCTAACTAACAGTACTAATTTTATTGTATTATTATATTTATTTATATTTTATTATGAGTGTGAATTGTGTGGTTGAGACAATGTGTACGTGGACCATGCTTTTAGAGGTGTAATAGATATTTTTGTGGGCTTAAATAGAGATGAATATCTTTATGATATACTTAGAATCCCTGCAATTCTTCCATTTGAACTTTTGATACTCTGTGCTAAGTGTGATAAAGGTTGTGTATCCTGTCTGTGTATGTACGCAAAGAAATTACCAAATAAGGAAAGAATGCAGGGATGGCTTTGATGATGTTAATGCAAATTGTGTGCAAGGCTATAAAATGCCAAGGAGAGCTTCAGACGGGGCCGCACTCCGATGGTGAAGACTTAGGCTACTCGCTGTTACTTTCATTTTATTACTTATTAGTTACTGTGTACTAATAAAGCGAAACCATTACAAATGGTGATGCGTTAAAACTTTATTTAGGAAAAGTCTCTGAGTAATTTATTTTTGGGGTAACCTATTATTCTAAAACTGAAGGACATCCTTCGAGCCTTATGAAGCTCGGACTCAGCTGAGCGAACTCGGACACCGGGGGAGATTCCAGGTCTCTTGACTGCATTTCCTGATCTCAGAGGTAAGGGCAAATTAATTGCATCTGTGGATGAGAAATAGGGATGTGTATTAGGGATTTTATGGAGTCTAATCGGTATATAAACACAACAAATGTTAAGAGCAAAGTTTGCCCACATGAAGGATGTTTTTAACTTATGAAATGAAAACTTATTTGCAATGCAGAAAGAGCCTTTTCAGGGTGTAACAAGTTATAGACACAGCAAGTCATGTTAGAGCTTCAGTGCACAGCCGGCTTAGTTTATGCCTTTCTATGAGCACTAATGCTGTTTTAGTGCTTCTGAGCAAATATAGAGAAAGCAAGCCCACATATGCAGCAAAGCTTCTTTCCCAGTGAGAGAAAGTTGGATTATGCAATGTTAAGAGCAAAGCTTGTGCACATGCAGGATGTTCCTAACTTATGAAATTATATCTTATTTGCAATGCAGAAAGAGCCTTTTCAGTGTGTTACAAGTTCTAGACACAGCAAGTCATATTAGATCTTCAATGCACAGCCTGCTTCGTTTATGCCTTCTATGAGCACTAATGCTGTGTTAGTGCTTCTCAGCAAATAAAGAGAAAGCAAGCCCACATCTGCTGCAAAGCTTCTTTCCCAGTGAGAGAAAGTTGGTTTATGCCATGTTAAGAGCAAAGCTTGCCCATACGAAGCATGTTTCTAACTTATGAAATTAAAATTTTATTTGCAATGCAGAGAGAGTCTTTTCTGAAAGTTTCATTTATAGACACAGCAAGTCAAATAAGATCTTCAATGCACAGCCTGCTTAGTTTAAGGGCTTCTATGAGCACGAATGCTGTTTTAGTGCTTCTGAGCAAATTAAGAGAAATTAAGCCCACATCTGCTGGAAAGCTTCTTTCCCAGTGAGAGAAAGTTGGTTTATGCCATGTTAAGAGCAAAGTTTGCCCAGATGAAGGATGTTTTTAACTTATGAAATGAAAACTTATTTGCAATGCAGGAAGAGCCTTTTTCAGTGAGTTACAAGTTATAGACACAGCAAGTCATATAGAGCTTCAGTGCACAGCCTGCTTAGTTTAGGCCTTCTATGAGCACTAATGCTGTGTTAGTGCTCCTGAGCAAATGTTAAGAGCAAAGCTTGCACACATGCAGGATGTTCCAAACTTATGAAATTATATCTTATTTGCAATGCAGAAAGAGCCTTTTCAGAGTGTTACAAGTTCTAGACACACCAAGTCATATTACATTTTCAATGCACAGCCTGCTTAGTTGAGGGCTTCTGTGAGCACTAATGCTGTGTTAGTGCTCCTCAGCAAATGTAGAGAAAGCAAGCCCACATATGCTGCGCCTTTTCAGTGTGTTACAAGTTCTAGACACTGCAAGTCATATTAGATCTTCAATGCACAGCCTGCTTAGTTTAGGGCTTCTATGAGCACGAATGCTGTTTTAGTGCTTCTGAGCAAATGAAGAGAAGTTAATCCCACGTCTGCTGGAAAGCTTCTTTCCCAGTGAGAGAAAGTTGGTTTATGCAATGTTACGAGCAAAGCTTGACCACATGCAGGATGTTCCTAACTTGTGAAATTATATCTGATTTGCCATGCAAAAAGAGCCTTTTCAGTGTGTTACAAGTTCTAGACACAGCAAGACATATTAGATCTTCAATGCACAGCCTGCTTAGTTTATGCCTTCTATGAGCAATAATGCTGTGTTAGTGCTTCTCAGCAAATGAAGAGAAAGCAAGCCCACATCTGCTGCAAAGCTTCTTTCCCATTGAGAGAAAGTTGGTTTATGCAATGTTAAGAGCAAAGCTTTCCCAAACGAAGCATGTTTCTAACTTATGAAATTAAAATTTTATTTGCAATGCCGAAAGAGCCTTTCTCAGTGAGTTACAAGTTCTAGACAGACCAAGGCCCAATCCCAATTCTATTTTATACCCCTTCCCCTTCCCCTACCCCTCCGCCTACCCCTTCCCCTTGTCCCTTGAAACAGAGTGTCAAGGGGTAGGGATGAAAATATTCCCCTAAGAATTGGGACACCACTACTATGCCGTCACACGTCATCATACGTCGTCTAGCTCCTACAATACACACACCTATACTTGTGTGCTGCTGTGTGCATTAGAGCCTTTATTAGCGTTCTATATTAATGCTCTGCTTACTGACACACACACACACACACACACACATATATATATATCGTAGATCACGCAGCTCACACATCAAGGAGAAAAGAAACTTGTCAACTCTGCCCCACGACTTTTATTAATAACAGTTTAAATACTGAATCGCTACATTATATTTTTCAGCAACGAGAGGATAAAATCGCAGTTTTTTAAGAAAACTCACTCTTAAAAGAGAAACGCACAGACGCGCATACACACTGCGGTCAAGCCAGCCGCACTTCAGAAAAAAACGGTCAAGCCAGCCGCGAGTGAAATTATGGTGCGCGTGTATTATTATAATTACGGTAATAGCAGGAACAACACAGAGGGAACGCGCCTTCAGAGCGCTTTTCATCTAGACGCCCAGAATGAGATATGATGACATTTTTTGGGTTTTATTTTTGCCCATCTGCTTTAATATTCGTGTAATTTATTGTTGTCTTTGACTGTTCTGTATTACTATAATTTTCAAAGGATAATATTACACTCTAGAAGGCTATAAAGACCTCATTTCTAATAAGTAGAAGAAAAGAATGGTCAGTTCTTATAAGGGACATCCCATACTATATGCACACCTCATATCAAACCATTTTACTGCAGCATTTTGGAGATATCAGACATTATGACACTTTAAAGGGCTATAAAGACCACATTTCTAATAAGTATAAAATAAGGGACATCCCATACTATATGCACACCTCATATCAAACCATTTTACTGCAGCATTTTGGAGATATGGGACATTATTACACTTTAAAGGGCTACAAAGACCACA
>NW_015642864.1:0-3826 GCF_001515625.1 Sinocyclocheilus rhinocerous | reverse complement strand
GGGATGTCCCATACTATATGCACACCTCATATCAAACCATTTTACTGCAGCGTTTCTAAGATAAGGGTCATTATTACACTTTAGAGGAGTTTAAAGATCCCATTTCTAATAAGTAGAAAAAAACAATGGTCAGTTCCTATAAGGGACATCCCATACTATATGCACACCTCATATCAAACCATTTTACTGCAGCATTTTGGAGATATGGGAAAATTATTACATTTTAAAGCGCTACAAAGACCACATTTCTAATAAGTAGACAAAAACAATGGTCGGTTCTTATTCAGGACGTCCCATACTATATGCACACCTCATATCGAACCATTTTACTGCAGCGTTTTGGAGATAAGGGACATTATCACACTTTAGAGGAGTATAAAGATCCCATTTCTAATAAGTAGACAAAAACAATGGTCGGTTCTTATTCAGGACGTCCCATACTATATGCACACCTCATATCGAACCATTTTACTGCAGCGTTTTGGAGATAAGGGACATTATCACACTTTAGAGGAGTATAAAGATCCCATTTCTAATAAGTAGACAAAAACAATGGTCGGTTCTTATTCAGGACGTCCCATACTATATGCACACCTCATATCGAACCATTTTACTGCAGCGTTTTGGAGATAAGGGACATTATCACACTTTAGAGGAGTATAAAGATCCCATTTCTAATAAGTAGACAAAAACAATGGTCGGTTCTTATTCAGGACGTCCCATACTATATGCACACCTCATATCGAACCATTTTACTGCAGCGTTTTGGAGATAAGGGACATTATCACACTTTAGAGGAGTATAAAGATCCCATTTCTAATAAGTAGACAAAAACAATGGTCGGTTCTTATTCAGGACGTCCCATACTATATGCACACCTCATATCGAACCATTTTACTGCAGCGTTTTGGAGATAAGGGACATTATCACACTTTAGAGGAGTATAAAGATCCCATTTCTAATAAGTAGACAAAAACAATGGTCGGTTCTTATTCAGGACGTCCCATACTATATGCACACCTCATATCGAACCATTTTACTGCAGCGTTTTGGAGATAAGGGACATTATCACACTTTAGAGGAGTATAAAGATCCCATTTCTAATAAGTAGACAAAAACAATGGTCGGTTCTTATTCAGGACGTCCCATACTATATGCACACCTCATATCGAACCATTTTACTGCAGCGTTTTGGAGATAAGGGACATTATCACACTTTAGAGGAGTATAAAGATCCCATTTCTAATAAGTAGACAAAAACAATGGTCGGTTCTTATTCAGGACGTCCCATACTATATGCACACCTCATATCGAACCATTTTACTGCAGCGTTTTGGAGATAAGGGACATTATCACACTTTAGAGGAGTATAAAGATCCCATTTCTAATAAGTAGACAAAAACAATGGTCGGTTCTTATTCAGGACGTCCCATACTATATGCACACCTCATATCGAACCATTTTACTGCAGCGTTTTGGAGATAAGGGACATTATCACACTTTAGAGGAGTATAAAGATCCCATTTCTAATAAGTAGACAAAAACAATGGTCGGTTCTTATTCAGGACGTCCCATACTATATGCACACCTCATATCGAACCATTTTACTGCAGCGTTTTGGAGATAAGGGACATTATCACACTTTAGAGGAGTATAAAGATCCCATTTCTAATAAGTAGACAAAAACAATGGTCGGTTCTTATTCAGGACGTCCCATACTATATGCACACCTCATATCGAACCATTTTACTGCAGCGTTTTGGAGATAAGGGACATTATCACACTTTAGAGGAGTATAAAGATCCCATTTCTAATAAGTAGACAAAAACAATGGTCGGTTCTTATTCAGGACGTCCCATACTATATGCACACCTCATATCGAACCATTTTACTGCAGCGTTTTGGAGATAAGGGACATTATCACACTTTAGAGGAGTATAAAGATCCCATTTCTAATAAGTAGACAAAAACAATGGTCGGTTCTTATTCAGGACGTCCCATACTATATGCACACCTCATATCGAACCATTTTACTGCAGCGTTTTGGAGATAAGGGACATTATCACACTTTAGAGGAGTATAAAGATCCCATTTCTAATAAGTAGACAAAAACAATGGTCGGTTCTTATTCAGGACGTCCCATACTATATGCACACCTCATATCGAACCATTTTACTGCAGCGTTTTGGAGATAAGGGACATTATCACACTTTAGAGGAGTATAAAGATCCCATTTCTAATAAGTAGACAAAAACAATGGTCGGTTCTTATTCAGGACGTCCCATACTATATGCACACCTCATATCGAACCATTTTACTGCAGCGTTTTGGAGATAAGGGACATTATCACACTTTAGAGGAGTATAAAGATCCCATTTCTAATAAGTAGACAAAAACAATGGTCGGTTCTTATTCAGGACGTCCCATACTATATGCACACCTCATATCGAACCATTTTACTGCAGCGTTTTGGAGATAAGGGACATTATCACACTTTAGAGGAGTATAAAGATCCCATTTCTAATAAGTAGACAAAAACAATGGTCGGTTCTTATTCAGGACGTCCCATACTATATGCACACCTCATATCGAACCATTTTACTGCAGCGTTTTGGAGATAAGGGACATTATCACACTTTAGAGGAGTATAAAGATCCCATTTCTAATAAGTAGACAAAAACAATGGTCGGTTCTTATTCAGGACGTCCCATACTATATGCACACCTCATATCGAACCATTTTACTGCAGCGTTTTGGAGATAAGGGACATTATCACACTTTAGAGGAGTATAAAGATCCCATTTCTAATAAGTAGACAAAAACAATGGTCGGTTCTTATTCAGGACGTCCCATACTATATGCACACCTCATATCGAACCATTTTACTGCAGCGTTTTGGAGATAAGGGACATTATCACACTTTAGAGGAGTATAAAGATCCCATTTCTAATAAGTAGACAAAAACAATGGTCGGTTCTTATTCAGGACGTCCCATACTATATGCACACCTCATATCGAACCATTTTACTGCAGCGTTTTGGAGATAAGGGACATTATCACACTTTAGAGGAGTATAAAGATCCCATTTCTAATAAGTAGACAAAAACAATGGTCGGTTCTTATTCAGGACGTCCCATACTATATGCACACCTCATATCGAACCATTTTACTGCAGCGTTTTGGAGATAAGGGACATTATCACACTTTAGAGGAGTATAAAGATCCCATTTCTAATAAGTAGACAAAAACAATGGTCGGTTCTTATTCAGGACGTCCCATACTATATGCACACCTCATATCGAACCATTTTACTGCAGCGTTTTGGAGATAAGGGACATTATCACACTTTAGAGGAGTATAAAGATCCCATTTCTAATAAGTAGACAAAAACAATGGTCGGTTCTTATTCAGGACGTCCCATACTATATGCACACCTCATATCGAACCATTTTACTGCAGCGTTTTGGAGATAAGGGACATTATCACACTTTAGAGGAGTATAAAGATCCCATTTCTAATAAGTAGACAAAAACAATGGTCGGTTCTTATTCAGGACGTCCCATACTATATGCACACCTCATATCGAACCATTTTACTGCAGCGTTTTGGAGATAAGGGACATTATCACACTTTAGAGGAGTATAAAGATCCCATTTCTAATAAGTAGACAAAAACAATGGTCGGTTCTTATTCAGGACGTCCCATACTATATGCACACCTCATATCGAACCATTTTACTGCAGCATTTTGGAGATATGGGATAATTATTACACTTTAAAGAGCTACAAAGACCACATTTCTAATAAGTAGAAAAAAACAATGGTCG
>NW_015642863.1:692-2073 GCF_001515625.1 Sinocyclocheilus rhinocerous | reverse complement strand
GATTTTAAATAATACTGTTATATAGCTATTTTAAGATACTGTTTTATTCTGCCGTTGTAGGTAATTATTGACTCTAAACATTAACCTGAGACACCAGAGACCACTTCAACACAGCAAACGCTGCACACTTCACCTTCAGACTCTGTTTGTTTCTCTCTCTGTTCTCTCAGGGCTGACTCGAGCCGAGACTCCGGCGACGGTCCGGAGAGTGACCCATCCTCCCCTGCGGCGCTCGTTATCCGGCTCCGCTCTGCTCCCGTGTGTGTTCACCCTGCCAGCCGCCCTGCTCCCGGGACACGGCCCCTTCATCCGCTGGAGCCGCGGCTCCGGAGCACAGGAGCGGACGGTGCTGTCGGCCCGGGACGGGGTGGTCAGGGTGCACCAGGCGTATGCGGGTCGGGTCAGTCTGCCCGGATACTCGGCCGACCCGCTCAACGCCTCGCTGTCGCTTTCCCAGCTCCGCTCCAACGACTCCGGGAGCTTCCGGTGCCATGTCGCTCTGGGAGAAAATTACGAGCAGGATATGGTCAACCTGGAGGTCACAGGTGAGATCCGAACCGGACTGATTTACAGTTTTTTCAACTGCTTAAAGGGCACCTATTATGCAAAATTCACTTTCACCAGGCGTATGCGGGTCGGGTCAGTCTGCCCGGATACTCGGCCGACCCGCTCAACGCCTCGCTGTCGCTTTCCCAGCTCCGCTCCAACGACTCCGGGAGCTTCCGGTGCCATGTCGCTCTGGGAGAAAATTACGAGCAGGATATGGTCAACCTGGAGGTCACAGGTGAGATCCGAACTGGACTGATTTAGTTTTTTCAACTGCTTAAAGGGCACCTATTATGCAAAATTCACTTTCACATGTTGTTTGGACATAAATGTGTGTTGGCAGTGTGTGTACACAACCACCCTGTAATGATCCACCCGCTCCTTCTTTTTAATCTCCATATGTGACCCTGGACCACAAAACCAGTCATAAGGTTACATTTTTTGAAACTGAGATTTATACATCATCTGAAACAGAATAAATAAGCTTTCCATTGATGTATGGTTTGTTATGATAGGACAATATTTGGCTGAGATACAACTATTTGAAAATCTGGAATCTGAGGGTGCAAAAAAAAAAAACATTTAGAAATCGCCTTTGAAGTTGTCAAAATTAAGTTCTTCTTAGCAATACATATTACTAATCAAAAATTAAGTCTGATATATTTATGGTAGGAAATTTATAAAATATCTTCATGGAACATGATCTTTACTTAATATCCTAATGGTTTTTGGCATAAAAGAAAAATCGATAATTTTTACCCATTCAGTGTATTTTTTGCTATTGCTACAAATATACCCCAGCGACTTAAGACTGCTTTTGTGCTCCAGGGTCACA
>NW_015642863.1:0-519 GCF_001515625.1 Sinocyclocheilus rhinocerous | reverse complement strand
AATCCTCTGTTTATCTTCACGCTAGAGCATTTAAAAGCAGCATTCAAGTAAGAAATGTCTTCTTATTAAGGCTATAGACGTTATTCAGTCCAGAGCAGTAAGTGATTCTCTGATTTAATTTTATTCTTTGGGTTATATTAATAGCATAGACAGCAGTATAGGTACTGTATATTATGCTGCTGTCACTTAAGACACAGATCTAATATAAACATGCGATTTCTTTCCCAGCTGTTTAACTGCACAAACATAACCGACTGTGTTTTTGTAACTTATGCATGTTTTTAACACAAATTTGTGTGTGAAAGAGAACTTTAGTACTCACATGCCGTGTGCAGCCACTTTCTATTCGCATGCTACGGATGTGTGCGCCCAGAAAACCGTCTATAAGAAGTTTAAACTAATATGGCTTTAAAATGCGGGATTTCAGCGCGATAGACATGATCATCAAAACCAAACAAATGTTTTTTTAGCAGTTATGAGCTGTAAAGGCACAGCTCTATTCTGGAAAAGGGGGCGGGG
>NW_015642862.1:461-1817 GCF_001515625.1 Sinocyclocheilus rhinocerous | reverse complement strand
TATTACCTGAAAACAATGTGCCTCATGAAATATGAATATTTAAGAAAAACACAGATGAAAAACACTACATTTTAACAATGCTAATGATGCTCAGATTTCACAAGAAGCAAGATTTGGTCGAATCATTTCTTTTTCCTCGAGATCAGCCAGAGAAGAGCAGCAATGAAAGCAGCGAACGCAGCAGCAGAAATCACTGTCATTAAAGATGTGAAAGTCATCCCTAGTGAAAAAAAAAAAATAGTATACTTAAGTACAATTTATTTGTATGTACTTTAGTATAACTAAATATATTTGTGGCACACTATAAATTGGTATACTTAAAGTCTGCTAAATTGCAACAACTAATTTTGCACTAAATGCATTGTAGTTGTGCAAAAGCAGAGCTGAACTAAAGTTGTATTAAATATTGTTTGTGCTAAAGTGGAACTATTCCAAGTATATTTAAGTACACTTGAAATATCCACTCTTATAAAATTTTTGAAATGCAGAATACATTCAGCATAAACTTCAAATGTATTTTGGTGACATTACAATTGCAATTAAATTGCATTGTAAGAGTGTTGAACATAAATTAATATTATACTAATAACAAACTGATGTCATGCTATCCCTTGCTTTTAGTGACTTTAAAATGCATTCCAAGTAACCTTGAAGTGTGCTAATGGCAAAATTATTGTGTGCTTCTAATGCACAGCTTAGGAAATTGACTTTCACTAACACCCCCAACATACCAGTCAACTCAATTATCCAGAGAACATCAGTGGAACATTGGACACAGACATTTGAACACTGGATTCAAACCCGGGTCACTGCCACACATGTGCACTCGCTTTACCAGATGCACCACCAAAGCAGACATGCACTGTGATAAACTGCGGTTACTTTGTAGTCTTTCTATACTGTTACAAATACTACTATAAGTAAACAGTTTTTTTCCATCAATGACAGCATAAATTATATGGACTTAAAGACTGCAATTCACCGAAAAGTCTTAATATAGGCGCAGTAAGCGGTACGTGGAAATAAACGTGAAATGGCCTGTAGAGACACTAAAATGTGTTTAATTTGAAGCTGTTAAAGTCAGCGGACACAACATTAAATATCATCTGCAGAATGACATGATCTGTCATTAACGCTGCAGGAAACATTTGGATAAACCAGCATAACAGTTTTATTCTTGTACATTCACTAAAACAGACAGTTCCATTAGTTGGTGGAAGAATGTACTGCTTATGTGTCAGTGCATGCGGAAGGAATAAACTAGGGGTGTAACGATTCACTCGTTTTCTCGATGCATCGACATACATATGCATCGATCTTGAAACATGATTTTTGAATAATTGCATAATTGAATAA
>NW_015642862.1:0-110 GCF_001515625.1 Sinocyclocheilus rhinocerous | reverse complement strand
CAGCGCATTTATTGCATGGACGGAGCAAAAATGTAAGTGTCTAAAGCATATGCATATAATTTTTTATTTAGTCATTTAGCGGACGCTTTTATCCAAAGCGACTTACAAAT
>NW_015642861.1:0-474 GCF_001515625.1 Sinocyclocheilus rhinocerous | reverse complement strand
ATCAAAAACACAGTCTAAATGTTATTTGTGTAGGCTATTTTACTTAGGGATGCACCGAAATTAAAATTCTTGGCCGAAGCCAAACAAAATGAAACACTGGGCCGAAGGCCGAATACGGTTTTTCAAGGGATGCACTGAAATGAAAATTCTTGGCCGAAGCCGAACAAAATGAAACACTGGGCCGAATACCGAACACAGTTTTTCACATTTTCCCCCCATTTAGGCCTATTTTGCCTTTTTTTTTTCACCATTGCATAAATTAAATAGCCAAAATGTGCTTTTTACTGTTTTTTCCTGCTTTTCAAAAAAAAAATCTATTACAAAACAACAATTTAAAAATATTTACTTAACACTGAACATTTTTTTAACATTCTATCAGACATTAGCCTATACCAACAAAGCACAATTTAACTTAAAAATAATAAGTTTGTAAAATAATATTTTTGGGCCATTTTTGAGACTTGAATCAGGCAT
>NW_015642860.1:1216-1396 GCF_001515625.1 Sinocyclocheilus rhinocerous | reverse complement strand
TTTAGGATGCAGCCTTCCGTTTGAGAAGCACATTCACCTCCCTCACGCTCGCTAAAAGCCGTGATTACGAGAGTTGTGAGATAAAAGATTATTTTAATTTTTATATTTTTATTACCATTCGCCTCCCTCATGCTCGCTAAAAGTAATTAGAAGTCCTGATTAGTTTGCTGATGCGGATAG
>NW_015642860.1:0-1171 GCF_001515625.1 Sinocyclocheilus rhinocerous | reverse complement strand
CTCACGCTCGCTAAAAGCCGTAATTATGAGAGTTGTGAGAGAAAAGATAATTTAAATTTTTATATTTTTATTACCATTCGCCTCCCTCATGCTCGCTAAAAGTGATTAGAAGTCATTAGAACCAGTTCAAAAAAAACAATTCAGAGGTTATTTTACGGTGGACCTGGCTTGTCCACAATTTTGAGCGCTGCACGACAGAATAGATCATGACGTGATCGAGGATTTAAATCTAAAATACTATTTTTTTTTTTAAACATTTCTATCAGCCAATGATAATTATAAAAGAAAACGTCCCGAGCATAGATCAGTGTCTGAGATCGCATCTGTTTGACAGATAAACCACGAGCTCTATCAGTTATTGTTAATGTTCTGGTTACGACCTTTATCCTGCAGTCATGGTGAGATTATAGATTCCTTCAATCTACAAAAAAAACAAGAATCGAAAACAACACGATTCCCAGCAATTCCAGAAGCAGGAATCGGAATTGGACTCGATTCCAAAAATTTCGGAATCGAACAGCCCTAGTAATCCCCTTTGCAATCGTTAACATTTTCATAAGTAACTGTAATTTAATTACAAATTTTTTCTCAGTAACTGATTACATTTACACTTATTTTGTAATTAAATTGCATAACTCTGTTACATGTTAACTAGTTACTCCCCAACACTGCAGTTGTAGATGCCAAACACTGCTTCTGCATCACGGATGTTGGCAGTTATGGGAAAACCAGTAATGTTGGGACTCGGCCTACTGGAGCAGAGCACCTGGGGCCCCAGCCTCACATCTTTGTGGCAGATGAAGCCTTCCCTCTCCACAGAGACATGATGAGACCCTTCCCAGTAGCAAGACTGACTATCGAGAATACCTTTGGTATAATCGCAGCACAGTGGCGAATATACCGGGCGAGTAATTTTGTGTCAGTCCTTCCAATGCAGAAGCCTGCTGAAAATTCAGCTTTGATCACAGAAATAAACGACATTTTAACATATTCAAATATAAAACAGCAGAGCTAGAGCAAGCCGAGCATTTGTGGTTAAAAAGTGGATAAATATGAATTTTTTTCAGAAAGTGACCGATCGCTTCGCTTGATAAGACACTTAATCCTCGGCTGGGATCGTGTAGAGCAGTGGTCACCAACCTTTTTAGGCCCATGATCCCTGACCTCGGCC
>NW_015642859.1:10951-18507 GCF_001515625.1 Sinocyclocheilus rhinocerous | reverse complement strand
GTGCAGAAATGAACGTGAGTAATCTTACCTGACACTGATATTACAATAGCCAGTCTTAACAGTTTATGTGATCTGGTTCTTTATTTTATTATTGTTATTTTTTTTATTATTTCTTTGTCGGGAAGCAAATATATATCAAACATGCGTGCGGTAAGAGCATCTACAGTAATTCACGTTGGCCAAAACACACAAGGAAACGCGTTGTGAAAAAAAATATCGCCGGTAATCACAGACATTCGCATTCGGACGGGATTAGTTTTCTCAGAGGATCACTGAGTTTGCTGAAAAACAGTAGGTAATTTGCTCTGGAATTATTACAGCGGTTGTGTGAGAAAAACACAGACGTGGCAGAGTCAGACGGGATTAAAATCACCAAGTACGTCTGTAGCCCTATTTGGACGGTAATTGTTTCTCAGGGGGACGTAAGTGATTTTCACCATTTACAGGGGGTAGTTAGTGATTTTCACCATTTACAGGGGGTAGTTAGTGATTTTCACCATTTACAGGGGGTAGTTAGTGATTTTCACCATTTACAGGGGGTAGTTAGTGATTTTCACCATTTTCAGGGGGTAGTTAGTGATTTTAATGGTCGTGTGGTAATTTAATTGCCATCTGAATCCACATCTCTTTAAGTTTACGAGAAGAAATCGATTCAAAATTCAGCGTTTAAACGCTTTTTGAGCACTCCCGAACACTGTAAGGTAACGTAGCCTACTTCAGTGTAATTTGCATACATATTTAGCCTATTTCTGAAATGCTGGAAAGTATTTAAAATAACAATACTTCATAACTGCTCCACCACAGCGACCGGGAACAGAAAGAGAAGAAAAGCACGTAAACATTCGAAATGGGTCTTTATTATGGCAGCAGTAGGTATGCAATACAATTTTAAAATGTGTATTATAAACATATATATATCGCGTATAATTATATACAACTATAGCGCCCCCCTCGGTCCGTTCATGATTGTGTTCCGGGGGGGGTCCCTTCGGACCGTTCGCCGCATGGCCCGGTGCGAACGCACTAGTTGCACCCCCCTAAGGATGGTCCAGCCTACGGAGGACTGTTCTTGTTGCCTAGCAACTGTGACAGCTGCCACTGACGAGCGGCAGTAACGTTTGTAAGTGGACTTTTTATATTTAACTGCATAAAACTAAACAGGGTTGAAAGCCTGTCCGTATTGTCCATTTATGTACATATTAATGAATAATAGAATAAACAACATAAAATCACATTTTGATAAGACAAAATTCAACATTTAACTTCTTTTTATTTTGTATTTCTTTCATATCATTACAATATTCAAGTATGTCCATACCCAATACTTACATATAAAGTGTAATTCAGTAATTAAGGACTTTGCCTCTGAATTGGGGTGGAGCAAACCAGTTTAATTTACCTGCATGGTCTTGGCTAAGCCTGAAATACTTACACTTACAGCATTACAATTTTTTCTCACATGGACATCTGTAAAAATAAATTTACATATCACCTCAGTGATAAAACTCATGGATTCGGTTGGCGATTTATTCACAGTGGAGAAGCGAGTTCTGTGATCCTACGCACCCGGGAACGCGCTGCTCACGTGGCCAATCACATGATTGTCTGCTGTAAATAAAATTAATTTTATTTACAGCAGACAATCATGTGATTGGCCACGTGAGCAGCGCGTTCCCGGGTGCGTAGGATCACAGAACTCGCTTCTCCACTGTGAATAAATCGCCAACCGAATCCATGAGTTTTATCACTGAGGTGATATGTAAATTTATTTTTACAGATGTCCATGTGAGAAAAAATTGTAATGCTGTAAGTGTAAGTATTTCAGGCTTAGCCAAGACCATGCAGGTAAATTAAACTGGTTTGCTCCACCCCAATTCAGAGGCAAAGTCCTTAATTACTGAATTACACTTTATATGTAAGTATTGGGTATGGACATACTTGAATATTGTAATGATATGAAAGAAATACAAAATAAAAAGAAGTTAAATGTTGAATTTTGTCTTATCAAAATGTGATTTTATGTTGTTTATTCTATTATTCATTAATATGTACATAAATGGACAATACGGACAGGCTTTCAACCCTGTTTAGTTTTATGCAGTTAAATATAAAAAGTCCACTTACAAACGTTACTGCCGCTCGTCAGTGGCAGCTGTCACAGTTGCTAGGCAACAAGAACAGTCCTCCGTAGGCTGGACCATCCTTAGGGGGGTGCAACTAGTGCGTTCGCACCGGGCCATGCGGCGAACGGTCCGAAGGGACCCCCCCCGGAACACAATCATGAACGGACCGAGGGGGGCCCCTCTCCCTACCTTGCACCGGGCCCCGCGTCAGCTAAGGACTGAAGGCTAGACCGGTTCGAGTCCTTCGGAAGCAGCCTTCGATATCGGACGCAGTTGTAGTTAGCAACTATCTGTTAATATTCTAGCAATAAACTTTGTTCGTTTCATTTGCAAAATAACAAAGTGGTGGATTGTAACGAAATGTCCCACCCTCCCTGCAAATCGCCATCCAAATCCACGCCTCCTGAACGCATGAACGCACACAGATCAGACGACCAGAGACAACATTACTACAATACATCATGTGTTCTTCACCGGTGAGAAAACTTTATAGCACAGTTAGTAAAAGTACTACAACACCAGGAAGGAAGGTCAGGTTGTTGATTTTTGCCTGCCATTCTCGCTCTTTTTTTTTTTTTTTTTTTTCCTCTCACAGGACAGCAACACTACAAAAACGTGGTCTTTTACAATATGATGCACTGTTGTACATATAAACTACCCAACAGTATATATAACATATTCAGTGCCCAACAGTATATATAACATATTCATAAGTAAAATGCAACATACACAGTAGTGCAGCAGTAATATTAAAGCAAGACCATTATTATATTATTTTTTCCCCCAGTCTGTTTTATGTGTTGTTAATTGAATTTTTATGTTGTTTTTCTGAGAAATTGAATTTAAGTTATTTTGTAATTAGTTGTAAAAAATATGTTTAGTATAGAACAATTTATTTTCATTTACAATTATGTTAAAAATGTATAGAATAATTTCTGTCATTTAGAAATTATAACTTGCTTAGCAAAAATTAACAATTTCCAGAACTACTACTTGCCGCTTATTTACAAGTTTCAACTTATAATAAAACATAAAACACTGCACAGACATTACTTTGTTTCATTTACAAATAACTTAAATTACAAAAGTAATGTACAGAACAACTTAATTCATTTCATTTTTAAGCTTCCCAGCAGCCCCATTTTTTCTCTAGAACTGTCCTAAAACAAGTTATCTATGCACAATCAGCTTGTAACACTCCAAAGAGAAAGGAAAACTTGAAATCGCATCATATGACCCCTTTAAGACTTATGAAAATTATTAAGACAGGTCTGCAATCTTAAGGTTAGAAAATATGACACAGCTGGACATCCATACAAAATACTCCAGAAATCATATTTCTGGATTATCAAGTTTGCCTAAAACATTTGCGGAAATATCTTGCATGACAGCACTACCAAAATAAATTAATTAATTAAAATAAAATAAAAATACAAGTGAAAGACTCATCTACTTAAGTAGCCTTATCTACTTCTTGTCTTATTGCTTTGGGCTTTATAGCATGAAGGATAATTGTTGTGTACACAGGAGGCCCTAGTGAAAATATTACAAATGGGCAATAGCTTACCTCCAAGCCACACGAGAAAACAAGAGTTTTTGTCCCCAGTAAAAAAATTATCATATTCAGCCCTCAATTTAATAAATACATTGTAAAATAAATATTGTTAATACATTTTTAAGAAAGAGCCCTGACTTTTAACATTTGCTTCGCTAGATATTTGAGTAAATTAAACACAATACTTACATTTATAAGTGTATTCGTCGGCCGCCACAGAACCATCACCTGCTATTTTGTTTGAATAAAAGTCTTGTCGTCACCAGCGCGCTGTGAATTCTGGGATAGGGTAGGCTGCGAAGGATCCATCTGTTGTATCCTCCATTTGCCCGCGAAACGGAGGGCGCATTTGAAGTCGCTTTCAAATTGCGGCAGCTTTTGTGGCATCACGGTGACACAATTGGCCTTCAAATGTGCCCTTCGAAGGATGTAGTCTTTGAATTGGGACGCAGCTAATGAGTGTTACAATTATGCTGATTGGATTAGAGCTGCTGAAAATCTAGGCAAATTCCTGTAATTGCTTACATTCTTTGCATACTTTGTCTTCTAAGGGTGGCCCCCTTAAAGTCTGTATAAAACTACAACTTTCACTGCTTCAGTCAGTCGTGATGTTAGATTCTTAATCAAGACTCTGCTAAAGATTCACAGTCTCCTGGTCTTTCGTCTGAGATTTTCCTATAGGTGTAATTGGAAATTGTAGGTATTTTATCTTAAAACTTTAACTTCGCTAATACATAAATATTCATAACTAGTGCTGTCAAGCGATTAATCGCATCCAAAATAAAGTTTTTTTTACATAATATACGTATGAAAGGTGTGTGCTTTTAATCATTTAAAGTGTTTAAATCAATACAAGTCCGTTAGAGAATTGTATATACATACGTGAAATGAAATGATTACAGAGTGTAACACTGTAATGCTTTACCTAGTGACATAATGCAGGTTATTCTCTGTGAGTACAAAAGGTGCGTCTAATTTCTCTCCCTATATCGTGAATCGGTTTATCATAAACACGAATTCAGTCAATTGATTCTTAAAATGATTCCGTGATTCGAGTCCGCACGCTGCTCAAAACAATGTAAATGCTATAATGACATTTAAAAATCAACTGCAAACGTGTCCATGCAAGTGAAATGTATTAAATATAACCTACAAATGAGTAAATACCCAATAGAAATCTTAATGAACCTTCTATATATTGTGTCCCTTTATTAATTTGAGTACTACATGAACTGTTCCCTCCTGGTGGAATGAGCTGCCCAAATCAATCCGATGTGTGTGTGTGTGAGTGAGTGAGTGAGTGAGTGAGTGAGTGAGTGAGTGAGTGAGTGAGTGAGTGAGTGAGTGAGTGAGTGAGTGAGTGTGTGTGAAGGTGTATATATATATATTTATATACACCTTGCTACGTGTACTGCGTTAGGCTAACCGAGACGTGTCATTAGCACTTATATATTGTTGCTCTATTGTTAGTTTTGACTGCTTTTATTGTCCTCATCTGTAAGTCGCTTTGGATAAAAGCGTCTGCTAAATGACTAAATGTAAATGTAAATACTAGGTTGTTGTTGTTTTGTTCTTCCAGGTCATTTAAGGCCATTAACTCTTACTCTGACTGACTCCCTTCCCAGTGCGCTGACTACTGAAATAGGGAGCTGATTGAGACACACCCAGAGATTTAGTTAGCATTTTTCTCTCTGATAATTATTCTCATCTTAAACAGGACAAAGTGTCCAAACACACCGAAAAACTCCTGGTGAAGCAGCTGAGATCCACGTGACATACTTTTATAAAGATGGCGTTTATTAAAGAGGAGAGTGAAGACATGACGATTGAAGAAGCGTTCAGAGTCAAACGAGAAGATATTGAGACACAAAGAAAGATGGTGTTTATTAAAGAGGAGAGTGAAGACAAGAAGATTGAAGAAACATTCAGAGTCAAACATGAAGATACTGAGGAACAAACAGGTTGGTTTTCATTCTCAAAGCTGAACTCAGTCATCTGATCCTTATTAAAATGTGCAGCTCTATAGAAATGAATGATATTTCAAAAGCTGTGATTCTCAACTGGTTTGTTCATGGGACCCACATTTCCACATCGTCATCAAGCTGTGACACAAAAATGGATGACCCACACTAGGGCTGCACGATTAATCGAATGCGATTGTCATGCACATTTTGTTAAAAAAGCCGGTTCTGTAATCGGCAGGAAAATCATCATCACATGCTTTCAGATGGAGCAGAATTTACTACACATAGCTGCAATAGGATGTTTGTTTCTTGATCGGTTTATTGATCTGGGATATGTATAGTCTTGTGTAGCCAGACCTTCTGATTGACGACAGAAGGTCTGGGAACTTTGGCTGCTTTGAATGGCCAAGGCTTGCCCAAGAGGCCATATGACTGACAGGTAAAGCAACCAATCACATTTCGTTTTGTGCCGTGTCACGTTTAGGGGTGTGGAAATGTCCCCACAATAACAGACCGGTGTGCAAAACTTAGACATATTTGAAAGATTCTATGCCGCAAACTTTAAATATTTCACGTACTTTTGAAAATCCAGTGTTTAGTTGATCCTGATAAACACTCGTCGCAGTTGTAAACATGACTGCTTTCTTCTTTCATGTAGAGGGTTTGGCATCAAGGTATCTTTGTTTCTAGGTGGAACATTAAAGAACGCGACACACATCTCCCGAAAATCCTGTATAATTCAATCAGTTTGATGAAGATTTGAAACTCCTGAAGTGTTTTAAATTTTGTGTGCAATATGTTTTTTACTTTAAACCGCATAAACACATTTCATTACACCAAATACACAAAATAATGTTCTTTTTAGCAGCATCATATGACCCCTTTAATTATTTTCTTTGCTACAACATGGGATTAATCAATACATGCTGAGGAACTTTTATCATAATATTTATATGTTTATATTTATGTTTATATTTATATGGAAACGAAATTGGATAACATTCAACCTGTTCTTTTTCATCAGTAGTATTATTTGTCGTTTGAATTTTGTGAACCGGAGTTTCTCTTTTGCTGTGTAATAAGCCCAGGGCTTCGGATGCTTTAACTTTCGAATTTGCGATATCGTCACGTTTTACAAGAGAAGATAATTGTTTGTTTTTCTTACATAAATCTATACACCTTTCACTTTTTAAGACTAAAACAAAAGATGGATTCATTGTTATTCTTAATTAAAAAGCACAACAACAACAAATCAGTAAGATACAATGACAAACTATCTTACAAAATGTTTATTAACAAAAACAAATAAGATTAGGCATGGCATACACCACATGCTGTATAATATACCAACTAATTGGCAAACACTGAGGAATCAAATAAAAACAATAAATAAAAGAAAGCTTCCATAGCATAACGTGAGGTAAACAGCAAAGATAACGAGCTTTTCAAAAAGAAAAGAAAATCTAAACTTGCTTTCGGTGACAGTGCTTGTATGTTTTTTTCCCTCAAAGAGTACCAACATGTTCACCTTCTCTGGTTTAAAGGGGTGGTTGATTGCGATTTCAGTTTTTTAACGTTAGTGTGTAATGTTGCTGTTTGATCATAAACAATATCTGCAAAGTTACTAAGCTGAAAGTTCGATGCAAACGGAGGTATCTTCTTTTTAAATTCTGGCAGTTTAATGCCTACAAAAACGTCTCGTAAGGGACTACAACGAGTTACTTCCCGGGTCCGTTACGTCAAGAACCCAGAATTTTACATAAACCCAGCCTCGGGGAACACGCAGCAAAGGGGGCGAGGCCATGCTGCGCTGCTTTAGAGAAGCGAAAACTAGAGGTGCACGTAAAAATCTATTCATATGTGAATCATGATTCTGTCTTCTAACGATTCTAATGGATTCACAAGTTTCAAAAT
>NW_015642859.1:9143-10930 GCF_001515625.1 Sinocyclocheilus rhinocerous | reverse complement strand
GGTGCACGTAAAAATCTATTCATATATGAATCATGATTCTGTCTTCTAACGATTCTAATGGATTCACAAGTTTCAAAATGTTCTAAAGCAGCGTTCTCATCCTGTTCCTGGCCTCGCCCTGCTCTGCACACGCTCTGCATCTCTCTCTCTCTCTCTCTCTCTCTCTCTCATTCAGATCATCAGCTCAGTGAATACACTTGTTTTCACATACTATAGCTATGAGAAGCGTTATACATGGACGCGTGTGTGCGGTTGCCGAACTGTATTAACGCTATAATCAGAATAAAACCGTATATTAAAAGCTAACAGAAGCAGTAGCATTTACAAATAACAGCGTATCTAAAAGTATGAGACAACAACAAACAAAAATCTTAGGCCTACCATTAAAAGCAGGAAATGATCAGCGCTTTCAGAGGAGAAGGGACAGAGAGGTGTGGAATAAAGGTAAATTATGTGGAAAATAATGTGTTTTTTAACAAACGAAGCATTAACACATGTTAGACTGCACCCTATAAACACAATCAAGCCTAGAAAAAAACCAGTCAACCACCCCTTTAAGAAGCACTCTTTTACTTTACTTTAGCATGAAAACCTTCCATCCTTCGCGCTCCTGCTGACGCGGTGAGTATAAACCAGGCTCTACACTCGAAGCGCTGCGCAGTTCAAATGAGTAGCACGGTTTCTTTATGCTTTGTTTCGTTTGCCGTTTGATGTTTCTCATATGCAACAGAAATGGCTGCACTTATGAGTTGAACAACGTGGTGGTTGCGCCAGTGCGACCGCACACAAAATGTAGTCGCACAGGCAGAAAAAATAGTCGCAAAATGCTTCATTGGGGAAGTCTAAGCTGCACAGGTTATTCAGAAGACTGAACAGGATTCCTAAACTGCATTCGAACTCCAAATTGTATTTTTTGGAAAATAAAGGTCATTTAATATTACAATTAAAACATTGAAGAAATATTGAATGCTTATTCTTTAAAAATAAGGTTTTAATAATTTTCGTAGTTGTAGTAGCAGCCTGTTACGTACATTCTACTCAACAATAGTAATATATTTCTGCCAATGCCCTCAAGTTAAACCGAACTTTTATTTTGACGGGTTGCCGTGAATACCTTTACATTTCTGTGCGTATGATATGGGCCGCCCCCCTAATATAATGGCAGGGGAAACACTGGAGTGACCCCATATCTGAGGTCAGTCATTTGCATAAAACACACCCAAACCAACTCCGTATAAGGGCTTTCCGCACAACATTTCTATTAGTCTTTCATTTCTCTCAGCAAACAAGTAACACTCTGTACTAAAGATGTATTCTAGCCGGAGAGATGCCTGAGAGAAATATAATTTTAATCTTATCATGATTATAAGGTGACCCAGAGTGTTTGTTTTTCGTGTATATGTGTTTTCAGTAGCTCATACATTTGTTCCCCCTAAATTTAGAAAGAAATTGTAGTATAAAAGTTTTTGTAGAATCATGATTTGTTTTTGAAAACGTTCATACACCAATGTCACACAAATTTGCATACTCTTGCATATCATATAAGACCTACTTTCTATCAGGGGAAACATATAGACGGTTTAATCGGGCGCCTGGCCCGAAGTTAACTTCCGGTCTGTGTTTGTTTATCAGTCTGGCTATGGCACCGGCTAAAAAAGCAGTTAAAGTTAAGGTGATGAGTAGACTGAAGTTGGGCTCAGGTGGTTGTGCTGTGGGATGTGTTTCCCATACATTTATTTATTTGTGGCGCTCGCCACTATATCAAAAATTACAGATTTTCCAAAAGG
>NW_015642859.1:0-2546 GCF_001515625.1 Sinocyclocheilus rhinocerous | reverse complement strand
GCATTTATGTAGATCGGGGGCGCATTCCCTTCAGAAACAATGTAATCCACTGCGAGTTCAGCGGCTCAGATGTCGGGAGTAAATGACGATTGCTATGTTCATTATTACATCCAACAACAGAACACCTCAATCGCTTAGGAGTCATTCTTGTCTACATCTGCTCCAGAGGTGAAACAATGGCAGACTGATGACAGCTCGCTCAGGGCGGGTCTAAGGTAAGACACCAGTCCAGTCTGTGCTGAAATGCTACTGTCAATTAAACTATCGTGGGAGGGGCCTGTTTTTGTGACATCACACAGACAGGCATCTGAGATCGGCTCGATTTGAGAAAGGGGAAAACATTTAACCAGATTAAAAAAACACTGGGTGGATTTTTATCATTATAGGGTGGTTGTGTACACACACTGCCAACACGCATATCAGTTCAAACAACTTGTAAAAGTGCATGCAGCATCCTATGACCCCTTTAAGGCTTAAGGGGCTTGCCATCTTGCTGATGTTCAATACAAGGCTTTTGAAGAACATTTATTTGTTCACCTCACAATCATTTATAGGTGTACTAAATTGCAAATCACATTCAGCTACATTTCTGGCCATATGAATAATAACTGCACCATATTGTTATTTTTGCTCATTTTGGGGCACTGAATAAAATTGAGCTGTTTTTTCCCCCTCCACATTCTCACTATATCACTACATGGGCCATAGAAGCCTGGTGTATCAAATATATGTCAAAACAAAAAATAAATTTGTCTTTGTCTTATATTATTTCAAGCTTTACATGGCTAATAACAAAATTAATATTTTATGACAAAAATAACCATAAATAAACATAGTAATTTTGAAGAATAGAAGTCTTTTTATAGCGTGCGCAAGCCTCTTTTCCTCAGGATGCAGGCGGTGTTGATAAACTGAACTGGTTGATGGAAGAGTCACTCAGAGCGTGCATGCTCCTGTGTGCGTGTTAGAAAGAATGCAAGATCGATTTGAAGTGTTTTTTGGCTGAATGCATTTTGCAACGACATCACACGACACCTCAGGTGCAAAATCTGTGGAAATTTAGAAAAATTGAAAGCTCCTCTGAATTATGTGGAGTTGGTTGATTTTGTGTTAAATCACATCAATCACAGAATCGCAAAATCCTGGAAGGACTGTTTAAGCATGGTGTGATGTTGGTAACTGCCATGTTTCATAAGGGTTTGATAAATGCCAGCTTGAAATGTATTTGGATCATTTCCTGAAGAAAGGCAACCCATCTTTAAGTAGCTTAGTGACTAGTATCAAGCATACATGTTGCTGGTTATGATGCTTTACATGTCTAAATGTATTGATGTATGTTGCTTCGTGCCATTAAAATAGGATTAACTTGTATTGTTCTCTTTTTGCTTTAGACCTGAAAGACAAAAGTGAAGAACTAAATGAAGTGGAAGACAAAGATCAGTATGAGAAACATGATTTTACTGGAGAAAGTTTGTTTAGTTGCTCACAAACTAAACAGAATTCACAAAAGAGAGCTCAAAAGACAGGACATTTCATCTGCCAACAATGTGGAAAGAGTTTCACTAAAAAAGAAACCCTTAAAGTTCACATGAGAATTCACACCGGAGAGAAGCCTTACACCTGCCAGCAGTGTGGAAAAAGTTTCATTAAAAGTGGAACACTTCAAAGGCACGTTAGAATTCACACTGGAGAGAAACCTTACACCTGCCAACAGTGTGGAAAGAGTTTTACTGAAAGAGGAAACTGTAATGTTCACATGAGAATTCACACCGGAGAGAAGCCTTACACCTGCAAACTGTGTGGAAATAGTTTCAATCGAAAAGGAAGCCTCGATAGCCACATGAGAATTCATACTGGAGAGAAATCTTACACCTTACACCTGTTTGTTTGGGTTTAATTTGGGAACGCATATGAAGTCTGATGCGCTTTGTGTTGCACTGTTATCATTTACAAGCATGAAGCACATCTCCATCTCAGCAGCTCCGTCGACACACTCTTCCTCTGCATATGCTGTGAGTTTGGGTTGCTGAATGTTCATCTGGGGAAACGGATGAACTCACTAGATTTGTAATGTAAATCATTTACAAATCTATGCCAACACAGGAGAATACATAAACATTTCTAAATATGTGATTTGTTGTACATTGCGACTTCAAAATTTTCAAAATTCAAAAAGTTGCTCCGAGTTTGCTTGTCCAAATATTAAAATTAAATGATTTAAACGCCATTGAATCACACTGTAAAATGAAACATCACCAGGCCGTTGGCGCCCTCTGCAGGTATTTGTTATAATACATAATGTACTTAAGTTGGTT
The DNA here is from genome assembly GCF_001515625.1 of Sinocyclocheilus rhinocerous. NCBI lineage: Eukaryota > Metazoa > Chordata > Actinopteri > Cypriniformes > Cyprinidae > Sinocyclocheilus > Sinocyclocheilus rhinocerous. The sequence goes on along the minus strand of NW_015642859.1, from coordinate 231 downwards.
ATATTCATATTGTATATAGGCTTATTACATTATGTATTTTAACAGTGTTGTTCAATAAAGCCATGTAATTACTTGGATTTGATACTTTATTTGAACCGATAATGATTGCCTTATCGTTAGTTTATATATAAAGATAGTCATATTAATGCCTGTTTTTCACTTAGGTCTATTTTTAATACTAAAAATGATCAGATTACTCAATTGTCAAAATAATCAGTAGATTACTTGATT
>NW_015642858.1:10004-23877 GCF_001515625.1 Sinocyclocheilus rhinocerous | reverse complement strand
GTCCTGTGCTGATCAGCTCGCTGGTTTGTTTACATCCATCTTTAACGAGTCCCTTGCTACCTCGGTGGTTCCCACCCCCTCCCTAACCGATCTCCAAAGGTGATGTTAAAGGTAGTCAAGGTTCTACTCCACTACAGAGATAAAACCATGGAGACATATGCAGTGTTAGATGATGGCTCCGAGCGCAGCATTGTATTACCACAGGCTGTGGAACAGTTAAACCTTACTGCAGTGCCTGAAACGCTTACCCTACGTACAATACGTCAGGATGTACTTCACTTAAATGGAGCATCGGTTTCCTTCTCGGTGTCCCCTTTAAACAGACCAACTAGGAAGTTTGAGATTAATCATGCCTTCACTGCAGAGAACCTGAGACTGTCTGAACACTTATCCAATAGCTGCTCTCCAATGCAAATATGCCCATATCCGGTCCTTGCCACTTCCACAGATTGAGCGAGCACAACCCTTGCTACTCATTGGGTCAGACATGCCTCATTTACTTGTGCCAGTCCAGCCCATACGAATGGGACCTCCTAATGCACCCATAGCTGTTCACACAAGACTCGGTTGGACTCTCCAAGGCCCTGTTGGGTACATACTACCCCTTGTGACCAACAATGTCTGAACATCACTGTAGACGGTCAGAATGCTGAGCTACTCAAGAACGTTGAGCGTCTTTGGCAGATTGACACTCTACCCTACATTAACGAAACAGCAGCCACTCATTCTAAACAGGACCAATACGCTCTCACACTACTCCAAACTCGCACTACTAGGGTAGAGGTTGACGGCATTCTACGATATGCCACGCCTTTGCTCAAACGACCAAATGCTGTCACCCTTAAAGCCCCAAAGGAAGCAGTACTGGCATCCCTTCGCAGCACTGAACGGAGACTAGCCAAAGACCCAAACCTGTCTGAAGCATACTGCACTGAGATGGACAAACTAGAGAAGGCTGGCTACGTGGCAGAAATCTCCCTTCAGGAAGCTGAGAATTCAGCTGAATCCTGGTACATTCCACACCATATGGTGAGACACAATGGCAAAAACAGGATTGTGTTTAACTGTTCTTTCCAGTATCAGGGACAGTCATTAAATGAGCACCTCATTCCTGGTCCCATACTTGGTCCATCTTTGCTTGGAGTTTTGCTTCGGTTCAGGCAGCACACCGTGGCCATGAGTGCAGATGTGCAAGGTATGTTTCACCAAGTTCGCCTACTGCCAGATGACAAGGCGATCCTGCGCTTCCTGTGGAGAAACATGCATAGGACTGAGCAGCCAAAGATCTATGAGTGGCAGGTCCTGCCCTTTGGTACAACGTGCAGTCCTTGTTGTGCTATATATGCACTGCAACGAGTAGCCCAAGACAATGGTGAAATTGACCCCACTCTAGCCGAAACAGTCACCCAATCATTCCACGTAGACAATTGTCTTCAAAGTACACAATCAACTGAGAAGGCCAGAGCTCTTGTAGATGGCCTACAGCAATTGCTGCTTACTGGAGGGTTCAATCTTCGCCAATGGGCCAGTAACAAACCTGAAGCAATTGAACACCTTCCAGCAAGGTCACAAAGCAGTGAGCTATGGTTATCCCAAACAAGCCCAGATCTTCTGGAGGGCACACTTGGATTGCGATGGAACTGTCTCCGTGATTCCTTAGGATACCGACCTCGCCAAGTAGAATGTCTCAAGCCAACTTTGAGAAATATCTACAAGATCTTAGTATCACAGTATGACCCTCTCGGGTACCTAATTCCGTTCACCACCCAGGCTAAGATACTTGTTCAGGACCTGTGGAAAATTCACCTGGGATGGGATGACCTTATTGAGTCTGACAGCCTACAAAACAGATGGCAAACTTGGGTACAGGAATTGCCCAATTTGGAACAGCTAGAGATTCCCAGATGCTACACTCCATTTCAAGTACACGAGGAAACGTTCACCAGAGACCTGCACATCTTCTGTGATGCATCTGAAAGAGCATATGGCTCAGTATCATATCTATGCATAGAAGACAAGAATGGCCATATACACATTTCATTCATGTTGGCTCGTTCACGTGTAGCACCCAGGAAGCAAATGTCCATGCCACGACTTGAACTAAGTGCAGCACTTACTGGAGCACAGATGGCCAAAGTCCTCTAAAGGGAGCTCACAGTTACCATCAGGCAAGTCATCCTCTGGTCAGATTCTACCACCGTCCTTCGCTGGCTGCTGTCTGACTCCTGTAGGTATAAGGTCTTCGTAGGAACTCGAGTTGCTGAAATTCAGTCCCTCACAGACATTAATTCCTGGAGGTATGTGGATTCAGGAAATAATGCAGCAGATAACATAACCCGTGGAAAATCCTTAAAGGAGTTGACACCATCATGTCGCTGGGCTAATGGACCAGACTTCTTGCATCAATCAGAAGCCTCCTGGCCAACCATGCCGGCTGCTAACCCTGAACCGGATACTGAATTGAAGAAATCCGCACTCTGCCTGCACCTATGTACTAGACTTGATGTCCAACTCCCAGACACATGGAAGGACTTGGTAAAGGCCACAGTGGCGTGTCTACACGGGGCGGCTCATCCTTCCACCCAGACAGATGAAGCCGAGCATTATTTTGAAGCAGAGCGGCTCCTCCTTCAACAAGCCCAAAGGAATTCATTTCCAGAGGAGGTCAAGGCTCTCTCATCTAACCGACCCTTACCATCTAACAGCCGGTTAGTGTCCCTGTCTCCCGAATATGATGAAGATGCTGGGCTAATTAGGGTCGGAGGGAGATTACGTCATGCTGAACACATAGACCTTAATGCTCTGCATCCCATAGTTCTCGACCCCCATCAACAAATAACCAAACTCCTTATTAAGGAATATGATGCCAGTCTCCTTCACCCTGGGCCAGAACGAGTCCTTGCAGAGCTCAGACGTCACTATTGGATTTTGAGAGGCAGAGCAGCCATCAAAACCCATCAACTTGCATGTATTGAATGTCAAAAGTGGCGGGCCCAACCCAAGATCCCTATGATGGCAGATCTCCCACCAGCTCGTCTTAGGCTTTACAAGCCCCCCTTCTATTCCACTGGAATGGACTGTTTTGGACCATTCACAGTAAAAATAGGACGACGAACTGAAAAGAGATGGGGAATAGTCTTCAAATGTATGACCACCCGATGCCTCCATCTGGATCTACTTGAGAGTCTGGACACCGATGCCTTCTTGATGTCTCTACGGAGATTTATCGCTAGAAGAGGAAAGCCCTTTGAGCTCTTTTCGGATAATGGCACCAACTTTACTGGAGGGAACAGAGAGATTAAAGAGGCATATGAAGCTATGGTACCCCAATTTAAAGAGCAATTAGCTGAAAAGAAAATCTCCTTCAGATTTATTCCTCCCAGCGCTCCACATTTTGGTGGTATTTGGGAGAGGGAAGTCAAATCAGTGAAACAAGCCTTGAAAGTCATTCTAAAGGAACAGACAGTCCCTGAAACGGTCCTCCGTACTGTTCTTATTGAAGTGGAGGGCATCATGAATGCCAAGCCTTTAGGCTATGTATCATCCGATATCGCAGATTCAGACCCAATCACACCTAGCATCCTGCTCATGGGACGCCATGACTCCTCCCTCCCACAAGTGATGTATGACTCCAGCAATCTTCTAGGAACCAGGAGATGGAGACATAGTCAGGTACTTGCAGACCAGTTCTGGGCCAGATTTATTCATCTCTACCTGCCAAGTCTCCAGGAAAGACAAAAGTGGCAAAAGGACAACGACCAGCTCAGGGTCGACCAGGTAGTGCTCATCATGGACCCTCAACTTCCACGAGCCCTCTGGCTACTGGGCAAGGTGGCCCGCACCTTCCCTGGACCTGACGGACGGATAAGGACAGTTGCAGTTCAGGTGGGGGACCGAACTTATGTCAGACCAGTGGCTCGCCTAATTCCACTTCCCAAACTTGAGGATGATGACAGCTCCAATCCCGCCACTTAAATAGGGCTTACAACCATGTTCAAATGTCCAGAGTGACATTTGGGGGCGGCTATGTATGAAAGCCCAACGATGCCACCCAGAGGTATCTTTATGTCTATAACCTTTTAAGGCTTGGAAAAGGCTGAACAAGTCAAGACATGCCCGGACAAGTATCAGGAGGCAGTCTATATGTATGGGTGGATAGATTGATTTGTTCATTGTGCAAGAAAATGGACTACAGCATGTTTGTTTCTTCTGTGAGTGATTGATTAAAAAGTAAGTTATCCATTTTAAGACAAGAATGGCCATACATTCATGTCATTCATGTTGGCTCGTTCACGTGTAGCACCCAGGAAGCAAATGTCCATGCCACGACTTGCAGCACTTACTGCACTTACTGGAGCACAGATGGCCAAAATCCTCGAAAGGGAGCTCACAGTCACCATCAGGCAAGTCATCCTACAAAATCATGTCGCTGGGCTAATGGACCAGACTTCTTGCATCAATCAGAAGCCTCCTGGCCAACCATGCCGGCTGCTAACCCTGAACCGGATACTGAATTGAAGAAATCCGCACTCTGCCTGCACCTATGTACTAGACTTGATGTCCAACTCCCAGACACATGGAAGGACTTGGTAAAGGCCACAGTGGCGTGTCTACACGGGGCGGCTCATCCTTCCACCCAGACAGATGAAGCCGAGCATTATTTTGAAGCAGAGCGGCTCCTCCCTCAACAAGCCCAAAGGAATTCATTTCCAGAGGAGGTCAAGGCTCTCTCATCAAACCGACCCTTACCATCTAACAGCCGGTTAGTGTCCCTGTCTCCCGAATATGATGAAGATGCTGGGCTAATTAGGGTCGGAGGGAGATTACGTCATGCTGAACACATAGACCTTAATGCTCTGCATCCCATAGTTCTCGACCCCCATCAACAAATAACCAAACTCCTTATTAAGGAATATGATGCCAGTCTCCTTCACCCTGGGCCAGAACGAGTCCTTGCAGAGCTCAGACGTCACTATTGGATTTTGAGAGGCAGAGCAGCCATCAAAACCCATCAACTTGCATGTATTGAATGTCAAAAGTGGCGGGCCCAACCCAAGATCCCTATGATGGCAGATCTCCCACCAGCTCGTCTTAGGCTTTACAAGCCCCCCTTCTATTCCACTGGAATGGACTGTTTTGGACCATTCACAGTAAAAATAGGACGACGAACTGAAAAGAGATGGGGAATAGTCTTCAAATGTATGACCACCCGATGCCTCCATCTGGATCTACTTGAGAGTCTGGACACCGATGCCTTCTTGATGTCTCTACGGAGATTTATCGCTAGAAGAGGAAAGCCCTTTGAGCTCTTTTCGGATAATGGCACCAACTTTACTGGAGGGAACAGAGAGATTAAAGAGGCATATGAAGCTATGGTACCCCAATTTAAAGAGCAATTAGCTGAAAAGAAAATCTCCTTCAGATTTATTCCTCCCAGCGCTCCACATTTTGGTGGTATTTGGGAGAGGGAAGTCAAATCAGTGAAACAAGCCTTGAAAGTCATTCTAAAGGAACAGACAGTCCCTGAAACGGTCCTCCGTACTGTTCTTATTGAAGTGGAGGGCATCATGAATGCCAAGCCTTTAGGCTATGTATCATCCGATATCGCAGATTCAGACCCAATCACACCTAGCATCCTGCTCATGGGACGCCATGACTCCTCCCTCCCACAAGTGATGTATGACTCCAGCAATCTTCTAGGAACCAGGAGATGGAGACATAGTCAGGTACTTGCAGACCAGTTCTGGGCCAGATTTATTCATCTCTACCTGCCAAGTCTCCAGGAAAGACAAAAGTGGCAAAAGGACAACGACCAGCTCAGGGTCGACCAGGTAGTGCTCATCATGGACCCTCAACTTCCACGAGCCCTCTGGCTACTGGGCAAGTACTGAATGTCAAAAGTGGCGGGCCCAACCCAAGATCCCTATGATGTCAAATCTCCCACCAGCTCGTCTTAGGCTTTACAAGCCCCCCTTCTATTCCACTGGAATGGACTGTTTTGGACCATTCACAGTAAAAATAGGACGACGAACTGTAAAGAGATGGGGACTAGTCGTCCCTTAAGCTCGTGCAAACAGATAGCATGCAAGTCAAAAATGTATCTGCTGGGAAAAGAAGTCATACATAGGCTATACAGATATTTAATGCAATCAGAAAATAATTATTCAGCACTTGCAGTAGCTCATTGTAATCTGATTTATTTGTTTGTTTGTTGCTGGTAGTAGTGTTGTCAGAAAAAGCATGGCAAGATCTAATAATAAATTACAGTGAAAAGTTTTGTTTGCGGAATGATGTATGTTATAATACATTGTGTACACTCACCAAACAAAGAGTGACAGCTTTTTAGTGGTTATGAGCACTCTTTGCAAGCTTTCTAGTCAATAATCCATTTAAAATGTAGCCTAGAACTTTGTTTTTCGGCCACACACACATTGCAAAGTGTAGCGAATCAGCTCAAAAGGGAAATATGAATAATTAGTCATAACTAGTTATAATTAATTATAAATATTTAGATCCGCTGTAAGTATTTACTTGACCTCTCAGGGTCAACTGTCTGTCAATTCTAAGAACGTTAAGCTGACTATAATCATTGCTTCCATTTAGTGAGATAAGCCTACTCCTCACCTGAATTAGAAAAAAAGCTCTTCGTCTTCAGTGATGCGAAGACAACGTTTGAGCGTGTACACGCAATATCTGAGCGAGAGCAGAGCCAATTCATAAAAGAACAATATTTAAAAGCACACGTCCAGTTTTGTGTGAGTGAAGGAAATCCGCTTGGGAGTGGAGAGATTCGTCCTCGCGCACATGGATCGCGTAACATTATGCGCTCTCGACATTGTCATTAAGATCACACTATAGAAACCGCCTAAAATTAAGTATAAAGAAGAGAAGAAAGCAGCCCTAGGCGGCTGCCTACACATGCCAGGATCCGCCACTGCCAGATGCAGTTAGACATTTACTAAAAACAAGCCTATTGCAAGACATCTGGTAGGGGGGCACCTGGGGTGGCCAGCCAAATTTCAGGGGGGGCCGGTGCCACCCCTGGCCACCACGTAAACACACCCTTGTCTGTCACCAGCAGGTAAAACATGTTCTCGGTTTCCCTGATACCAAGAACAACTTTAATAAAATTGACAAACCATAGTACTGGTTAATGTCTTGTAAACATTTGTGTCTTCTCAACACTTGTCTGTGTTTTCAATGGAAATAATTGTGACATGCAGTATGGAATGGGGCTGTTGTCTCAGCTCATGTAGCATTGATTTTGTAGTTTTGTAGTTTTAATTTTGAATGGGAGCCAAAGATACCACACCCTTTAATCATACAGCGGCCCCAAAACTATTTGAATGTGTAATCCACCTAAAGTGCATAAAAGTCATTACATTAGATGAAAAAACGATAAAATCAAGTGGATTGTTAACAGTAAAGATGGAAGAATGCGACTTATTTTAATATTTCAAGACTTCATACAACCACTACAATTTACATTGAGACCAGTTAATTAAAAGTAATTGTAAAATTAACTAAGGGACATTAGTTCAAGATCTAGAAACATTTGTTAAAGATGCCTCTTAGTTATGAGAAAAACACAAAAACACCTTTCAATCTTACTATAAAAGTCTATTTTTTTTGCTAATCATGAAATCATGCAAATGACATGTTTATCACAATGGACAATATTAAATCAATATCAGGGTCAAACAAGCAAATTTGATTAATTAAACATGCAAGTCTCACCGTTCTTAAGAAACTTGACAGCATTTTCAGTTTGCTTATATTGATGTCCATCTGTCCGACAACCTTTCTGTACCTCCCACAGTCACAGGTAGTACCTGTTACACGTATTTTGCAGGCTTTAGGCTATGTTAGATCATCAATAATATTAAACATCAAGAAGATCTAATGCTTACTGCATTCTGACAAAGCAGAAAACACGCATATGCTTTGGCATTTACCAGGTTTTCCTTTTAATCCTGGGAGACCATTAATTCCTTCTTGTCCCTTGTCACCTGATTACAGTAACATTTACAATATAAACAACATATTGTAAAACATACAGTGTCTTTTAACTAAGCATTAGCCACATATTAATATTACAAGCACATATCAATGATTTTATAGAATTTAGTAATAACATTTAATAACCAGTAGATGATACAGTGTCATTTAACTAAGCATTAGCCACATATTACAGTTTTTCTCGATTGCTAACACATTATAACTGATTCATTTGGCCCAATTTTCCAAACCATTCATACAATTCTTGAAACAAAGATACGTTTCTCAAAACTTTTAACACATTTCACCTGTTTGCACACACGTTAACAATTTACTCAGTGTTTTTTTGCAAAACTCTACACAAAAACGCCATCATTTTGGAGGGGGGGGAGGAGGACGTGGTGGAGGACGTGGTGAAGGACGTGGTGAAGGACAAGGTGGAGAACGAGGGAGAAGAGGAGGAGGAGGTGGAGAAGGAGGACAAGAAAAAGGAAGAGAAAGGGCAAGGAGACAAGCAGTCTCGGATGAAATTCGAGCCAATTTAGTTGACCATGTCCTTGTCCATGGTATGACTATGAGGGAGGCTGGGCAACGAGTACAGCCAAATTTGAGTCGCTTCACCGTCGCCTCCATCATCAGAACCTTCAGGGAGGAAAACAGGTAGGTGTACTTACAGTAAGACTGCTCTGTACAGTAAACTTTTAAGTGCTGTACTCTGTGCTGTGACAACACATACACTGTTGCACTATGCTACTGTAATAAAGAAATGCATCAAATTGCCTTGCATACAGATAAGAGTTTCAGTATGTTTCCATTTTTTTTTCCTGTAAAAAGGATGTGTGACAGTTACAGTAATGAGTGCTTCTATTTTTGTAGGACACAGAGACGACCACCTGGTGGAGGCAGGCTAAGGCTTTTGTCAGAGGAGCAAGAAAGGGAGCTTGTAAACATGGTCATTGCCAGTAATGTAATCCACCTGCGAGAGATTCAAAGGAGAGTGATTAAGGATAATCATCATTTTTGAGGGATAAATGCCATCAGCCTCTCCACAATTGATCGCATCCTCCGAAAGCACCGGTTCCGGATGAAACAGGTATACCCCGTCCCTTTCGAACGAAACTCTGACAGAGTGAACCCAGCAAGCAATTTTGCGTTTAAAAGACGTCTATTAGCCGTCTAAACACAGCCCAGACGTCTAGGCTAAAACAAGGCTAATGGTATTGGGCTATAGCCAAGCCATTAAAATTAGACCACAGATTGCCTCGATTTCGCCAGGTGGGCTAAAAGCAGACTACACGTAGCCCGTCCAATTTAGAGCTAAATCGTGGCTACATATAGACCATGTCATGAAATGACACTTATATCTTTGTAGATATTATTGACACTGCGAACATGATGGAATATCAACCATCGCATGCGCTGCCTTGCCAAAAACTACAGTGAATCAGATTTGACTATAAGTGGGCTACAGATAGCCGTTCTGACTACGAGCTAAATCGTGGCTATGCACAGGCTAAGTATTGAACATGTCAAAGAAATGAAACCAAACACCTTGTAAACGCTGTTGACTTTGCTTACATGATGGAATATCATACATCTCACGAAAATCGTGCTATACGCACTTTCATGAGATCAGGTTAGCCTACAACAATTAATTTGTAGGCTATTTTACAAATGGGAATACAACAAATTCATGACAATGTTTTACATTCAAGCTACATGTAAAATTTATAGTGAAAAGTACTTTAAAAGCATCTGGAATCCAATAAAGTAATTTTTAGAGCTATTTTTAAAGCATTTGCTGCATGGATTAAAAAAATAGGCTAATAAATTATTCACATATCAGACAAAAATGCGTTGCAACAAATCCTTTGCATTTTAAGGTATTCAGAACAGAGCAACATAAAAATCGGAAAATATAAGCAGCTATACAATTATAGGACAAAGTTCTACATATGCCATTATAATTTGGATGTATTACTCTTACCTTTATGAGCAAAAAAGTTGTTTCCACTGTTAGAAAAAAATGCAAGTGATCGCGCTGGCGTCTCCATGTCCTGCAGAGAGCTCTTCAGCTTCCGCTCTCCGCACAAACGATTGGATATGCGTCTAACAGCCACATTTATCTAGGTTAAACATTTAAACTAACATTGTGATATGCTTGAACTGTTTTATATCTATAGATTTCATTTTAGGCAAGTCGTGATGATTTGAGAAGGCTAAATTGATCAAACATATAGGCTATGACGTTTTTCTAAATTAACTTTATAAAAAAAAAAAAACGAAATATAATCACTTTTCCATTACATACAAAACTGAACTATTTTAATAGCTGAAAAAGTAGTATAAGCTTTTTTTGGGAAAAGGGGAAAAAAGACGGGCTAGTGAAAAAAGTATCACAAGCCTCTCCCCCCGCCCCCCCCCCCCCCCCCCCCCCCAAAAAAAAACTCTGTGTTTGTACCCTTGTAAGAAATCCTGCAGGCGCCCCTGATAGCAACAATTTAGGACAGTCTGTTTCACAAAGTCGCGTTTTAATTGTTACATCTCTGACACAAATTCGGTGTCGGTGCAAGCGGTGCAACTAAGATAAAAATAATTTTTTTCATGTTTAATGGAGGGCTAGATGATCGTAGTTAGTTAATTATTTCGCTGTAAAATGATGCATCTGTTAAATGGGTCATAATGAATGTGTTATGTCAGGGAATCGGTCGCAATGAGCTTGTTTCATTGTAAAGCAGACATAATTAAGTATTTCTGGTGGTTGTGGTGGTATCACTTGTCTGTATTTGTGGTAAAACTGCTGCCTAAGACATATTTATTTCCTGGATGTCAGATTTTCGAATTTGGTGGCTATGCGATTTTGTTTTATTCAATACTCTGCCATCTGTATTTGCTAATGCCGAGTTCACACTGCATGATTTTCAAACTCGTCGGATCGCCGTTGTTTTCACACTGCGTGACTATCTGGGGTGGCATTCAGCTGCTGCTGTGTTCACATTGCACGATGGATCGGTGACAGAGGGTTTCACATTGCATGACTTCACAATAGGAAGTATCGCCGACAGCTCTGTCTGGTCCGCAAACTACCTTTCACAACAAAACACACGCGAGAAGTGATAAGGAAATAACGCGAGAACCCGCGTGCGTCAGACCGGAGTTCTCGCAAGCAAGACTGCAATTATTAAAAAAGTCAGACCGGAGTTCTCCATCGAGACTGTAATTATTAAAAAATATATATATAGCCTGCAAATTTTCTGTGAGCTGATTTCCAGCTACAAGGAGAAAAAGAAAAGCAGATTATGCAGGAGGGAGATGCAGGAAACAGGGATTGGGTGTTCTGCAAAGAGAGTTGGAGGTAAATAATTTTGCAATAACTGTTATGCTGATGTTGTGGCTAGTCAAGCAACTGTTTGTGCTTGTTTCTGTATGATATAATTGTTCATATATCTATTAAAATACTGATATTCTGGTCTATAACTCCTCCCCGAACTTCCTCTGCCCTGTAGCTTGGTCTCTCATTGGCTGTAGGTCATCGCCGATGTAGTTTTCATCTGTGTGTTTTGAGTTTCTGTTGTGACCTAGTTTTCCACAGTCTGTTTAATTAGTCATTCTGTTCACCTGGTGTATTGTTAATTATCCCATTAGTCCTTCTGTTCTTAAGTCCTGAGTGTTCCCCATTTCATTTGCCAGTTATTGTCTATGTTACACGTATACTTGGATTATTCCTGTGTTTTTCCTGTCTGGATTTATATTAAAGACTGTTCTTTGAATTCCCTGCTCTCTCTGTGAGTTTTATCTACAAGAGACCGTAACATAATTCACTCAGAATGCATTTTTTCATTCCACTGCTTTACTTTTCCATTGTATTTCAATGTAAATGCGCTACTTGACGTCTTGAATGCTGAGCTCTAGTCTCAGGTCTTTATAGCAACTTCTCGCGCATAATTCTCGTGCATAATACATCATTCTAAAACATGGCGCTCAAGTTCAAAGAAATTCAGCTTATAAAACACGTCTCTAGACCTTGCACTTTAAAAAAAAATTAATTTAAAAAACTTCCACTGACCTGTCTCGCGACCAAAACTCTATGTGAACCCTGTATTCTAATAGTTGTAGTAGGGGGCAGTTTTGTTTACGGTCCGACAAATACGTGAACGGGCCACAAAAGTTTTCTTTTTTTTTACTTTTACTTTGTGCTATGTCATCTTGCCCCCTTTCGTCACCTCAGCCGCCCCCTCATCAGTGCTGCTCTGGGTACTCCACTGCCATGCCATTCTAGGACCCTATAAAACCATGCTCCTCCTAGCTTTCCTTGACGAAAACAACGGCGATCCGACGAGTTTGAAAATCATGCAGTGTGAACTCGGCATAAGAGAGCATATGTTTCAGCTGGACCACAGGGAACCAGCGCAGCCTCCTACATTGTTGTTTGGGATAACGTCAGCTTCCATCGCGCTGCTCTCGTTCGTGACTGGAACCACAAGCAACATAACTTACCAGTTTTGGAAATGTTTTGAATTTATTGCACCAGTGTGTAAGACTATGTTCTAGTGTATGTGTTTTTGAGGGCTTGTGTGTGATGTCTGAGGGCAAAGTTAGGTTTTTCAGCAAGAGTGAATGGTTTTGAGTGTAGAGCTTCATTTTGACCTGAAAATAGGATGTTTGGGGCAAGGATATTATAGTTTTGAATTTTTATTTTAAGTTTTTATTTTAATATCGTTTTCAAATTTCCTATAATCTCAGTTTAGTTTTAGTTAGTTTCATTAATGGTTTTGTTAGTTTTAGTTTAGTTTTTATTTTGTGAACACATTATTTCGTTTTTTATATATTTTAGCTTCAGTTTTAGTAATTATAGTTTAGTAGAGTTAATGGAACACTTCCAGTGTAGACCAAAGCAAGACATTTAATTTTAGCAAAGTTGAATGTTTGCAGAGTTTAGTTAACTCTTGTGCAAACCTCTTACAAATGAAAATAAATTAATTCTTTACAATTGAACAAAAAACAAAAATATGCAACTTGTATGTAAAGGTTTTCAGGTACTAGAAAGCTGCAGGCAGCTGAGTTTTTATCAAGGCTGGAGCTAAATTCTGCAGGACAATGACCACTCCAGTGCTGGATTTGAGGAAACCTGTTCTTTGTAATCGTCATTGAAACTCTGTAAACAAATTTGTTGGATCTTTTGCAGACGACCCAGCAAGAAATAGCGGTCATTTCAATGTCTCGGTTAAGTATAGACCCGATATAGTCCAGCTTTGTGTTACCCACTTCTAGCCCAAATAACCTTGAATTTGGTTTCATGTCATTTTTTGGCAAAATAACTTGTCAGATGTATGATATTCCATCATGTAAGCAAAGTCAACAGCGTTTACAAGGTGTTTGGTTTCATTTCTTTGACATGTTCAATACTTAGCCTGTGCATAGCCACGATTTAGCTCGTAGTCAGAGCGGCTATCTGTAGCCCACTTATTGTCAAACCTGATTCACTGTAGTTTTTGGCAAGGCAGCGCATGCGATGGTTGATATCCCATCATGTTCGCAGTGTCAATAATATCTACAAAGATATAAGTGTCATTTCATGACATGGTCTATATGTAGCCACGATTTAGCTCTAAATTGGACGGGCTACGTGTAGTCTGCTTTTAGCCCACCTGGCGAAATCGAGGCAATCTGTGGTCTAATTTTAACGGCCTGTGGTCTAATTTTATAGCCCTATACCAGTAACCAGACCAGCGACGAGCATAGCCAAAATAGCCTTAAAATTGTTTACACGCAGCTTCTTATCAAATGCAAGTAAACTTTTGAAACATTTAAATTAACATTATTTTATTTTTTATTTAATTCTTTTACAGCATTTTTAAATATAGCATTATTTATT
>NW_015642858.1:9270-9676 GCF_001515625.1 Sinocyclocheilus rhinocerous | reverse complement strand
AAAGGACATTCCTACTTGGTCTTGTAAGTATCTGTGTTTTCGTTTTGACGTGTTCATTATTTATCTATATTATTTGTTATCATGTTTAAGAACCGTGACATTTTAGTGAAGAGAGCAGATCGTAGTTGATAGTGACCCATGACTAGGCCCACGGTTCAGCACGCATGTGTTCAGAGGATCAATTGCAAAATTTAATAGACTAAAAGTTTTATCATTTGTAGTGTTTACAAGCTCAGTCGATTTTAAAACAGCACAAGAAGAGGCGAAAGAGCAAACAACAGAACAAACACAGCTTTGACAAAGATTAATCCATATTAATTTATACAGTGAACACACTCAGAAGCATTGGAGAAACTGAGGAGGAGTTTCAACATCTGGAAAAGCGGTTGGAAATTGAAAAGATCCG
>NW_015642858.1:3904-7558 GCF_001515625.1 Sinocyclocheilus rhinocerous | reverse complement strand
TGTGTGCAAAGAAAACAAAAATAACAACTTTATTCAACAATTTCTTCTCTTCCGCATCAGCCTTCAAAGCATGTTCACGACAATACCATGACACTCTTGAAAATGTTATAAAAACACTCAATAGTTTACGCTCAAAAGCTTTGAGAAAATTTCGGTAACACTTTCTATGAAGCCCGTATTTATAATACATTACATTATAAGGGTATTCTTAAAGCATTATAAAAAAACCTTATATGTTGTATCATCTCATGAATATTTATAAGAACAGTTTTAATATATTATAATATTTACTTATTTGTGGTTATAGCTTTTAAGAGTATGATGATTTATAACACAATGAACACGTTGCATCCACTTTTACAATGGATTATATTTCTCATAGTTATAATGTATTATAAGTCTCATATCTTGCCATTTTTCTTATGCTACTTTACTTAAAGCGGTCAAAGACCACTTATAAGTAGTAATAATAATAATAATAATAATAAAAATGTCTCTCAAACAGCCATAAAATCAGATCAGATGAATGTGTAACATTTGCTTTGAATTATTTTTATTGTAATATCAGTTTAATTATTTTGATGGTACCTAGACAGCTGTTGATAAGTAACTCTGCAACTACATATCAACTAGTGGTCATTAGAATATTAGTATGCCTGCTACTGTAAATATATGCTAACACTTTATTTTGATGGTCAACCAACAGATAAACTGATTATAAGTGTATTTGCAAGTACGTCAACTTACTCTACCATACTAGATTATACCATTGTTGAGCATACTAACACTCTAATGAGAGTTAGTTGGCGTGTAGTTGCAAAGTTGCTTATAGTCGATTGATTAAGGGGACCATCAAAATAAAATGTAACCATATAAAACATTGCATTTTTTTCAGTTGGAGTATAAAGCTCACATCAATTAACATTAGCTCCACAGGAAACACTCAAATAACACTCAACATCTAACCACTCACAAGCTGTAGATAAGAGACAAGGCGGATAATCCAGAAGGCAGGTAGCAGAGTATCATCAACGAGGTACAGACAGGGTCACAACAGGCAGGCAAAACAGAGAAAAACGCTCAGAAATGTAAACCGCAGTAAAACAAGACTTCGCAATGAGCTGGAAGGAACAGACTGTTTATATAGGCCAGCTGATGGGCTACAGCTGGGCTAGGTGATCAGTGCCAGATACGGGGCTGATGGGAAATGTAGTGTGAGAGTGTAAGAGTCAATATTCGGGTGAGGGAGCCCTCTGATGGTCGGAAGAGGGAATCACGGAGTTCGACTCTGTGACTCGGTCATTAGAGTATTAGTATGTCTGCTACTGTAAATATTTGCTAACACTTTATTTTGATGGTCAACCAACAGATAAACTGACTATAAGTGTCTTTGCAAGTACGTCAACTTATTCTACCATACTAGATTCTACCATTCTTGAGCATACTAATACTCTAATGAGAGTTAGTTGGCATGTAGTTGCAGAGTTGCTTATAGTCGATTGATTAAGGGGACCATCAAAATAAAATGTAATCATATAAAACATTGCATTTTTTTCAGTTGGAGTATTAAGCTCACATCAATTAATTAACATTAGCTCCACAGGAAACACTCAAATAACACTCAACATCTAACCATTCACAAGCTGTAGTAAGATACTGTGCAGATCTTAACAATGTCAAGATATGATACAGTCCATTATACTGTAAATTAAGTAGATTTAATATGGTGTTCATTGTGTGTTATAAATAATCATACTCTCAAACTTGTCACCACAAATACGTAAGTATTATGATGTATTATAATTGTTGTTATGATTATTCATGAGTTGATATAACATATTATAAGTTTTTTTATAATGCATTCATTATAATGCCTTAAGAATACCCTTATAATGTATTATAAATACGGGCTTCATAGAAAGTGTTACCAAAATATTTTATTTTTTCATTTTTATATTTTTATTATCTTAAGTTTTTAAAAATTCCAGATTTTTTTTATCATAATATTTATATTTAAGTGTATTGTATTTATACAATTTTATTTTGTCATTAATTCTTTTGTATTTTTATCATTTTGTATTGTCTTAAGTTGTCCAAGTTGTTAAAAATGTTATTTTTCTTAATAAAAGCTGTATATTGAATTTGTTTGGATGGAGTGCCATTTTGTTGTCTATTAGATGTATATATGTAGTCGTTTAATAGCGGTCTATTTGATGACTAGTCTATTCTTGGGCTATGGTTAGACGTCTATTAAATTTTCACTGACAGCCCAAATTTAGCCTTGTTTTAGCCTAGACGTCTGGGCTGTGTTTAGACGGCTGTGTTTAGACGGCTAATAGACGTCTTTTAAACGCAAAAATGCTTGCTGGGGAGCCACCGGTGCACACTACTGTATGTCCCGCCTCTCCCTCTATGAACGTACACCATAAAAAGAAACAATCTAAAATGCTTTGAAACCTCATACTACTCAAAACTATATGCGATATGGTGATATAAATTATGTTTGCACTTTACTTTGATGAGCCGCTCCAGCGCGCACAGTTGAGCAACACAATCAATCCCAGTTCTAAAGCTACACAGGACACGGCAAGCTGTGAAATCACCGCGCGGCTGCCGCTTTCTCTCATTTTGGATGCGGTTTTTTCAGTCAAAGCAGTGCTTGTGTCATGGACTCGAGGCGGACGTTGCCATAGTAATCGTAAAGCGTGACAAAATGACTATTCACTGAAGTCAGTTCATCCAAAAATTGTAATTATGTGTCTGTTAATTCTCATGTTGTTCTCGCACGTCAAACACGCTTTTAAACGTCAGTGTGCTGTAAGGTGTGCATTATTATTATTTTCCATTTCATATTTTATAGTTATTCCCATTTAATTTCCTGCGTCTTGTTTTTTAAATGCAAAAACGCATTCTCTGTGAATGGCCTCTTAGAATTCAGCTCACGTGCATGAAGCGCCATCTACAGGTACTTCCCTAAAAAACTATAGGTCAGATTTTCTGTCACAGAATGAGAGCTTATTAAATCACGAACACGATTATTTATTTTTGCTAATTATTATTTTATTTTAGTTAGTTCTTCAATTACAGTTGTTAGTTTCGTTTAGTTTGTTTTTCATTTATTTTGAAATTTTATTTTTATTTCAGTTTACAAAAATATTTTTTAGACCAATAGTTTTAGTCTTAGTTTCAGTTTTCGTTTACGAAAATAACCTTGGTTTGGGGAATTGGGTGAGACGTTATGGATTTGTGTTTACTGTTTTGAGAATAGCTTCAAGAAATGTGTTTAAGCAATCGAGAAAAACGTCTCAGGTTACGTATGTAACCATGGTTCCCTGAGTAGGGAATGAGACACTGCGTCCTCTAGGGGTCGCTATGAGGAACGCCTCATCGTGACCCGTGTCTGAAGCATACATTGAAAAAACACCAACAACACGTTGGCCGGCAACAGCCATGACGTCACTACTGGTGCGACTATAGTATAAATAGGCACCGGGAGAACACATCATCCACTTCTTCGTCTGAAGCTTGCGTCCGCAGCATGGCAAGAAACCTAGAGACAGTTTTGTATCACTCCGCTTGTTCTAGCCGGGTCTATGTTTTTAAAAAATTATTCACTGAGCTAATCGTAGAGTACGTTAGTTAATATAAGAAGAA
>NW_015642858.1:0-316 GCF_001515625.1 Sinocyclocheilus rhinocerous | reverse complement strand
CCCCCAAAATTTCACAAATCCCGTTTTCAGGGGAGCCCATGTCTTATTAAGGGGAGCCTAGCTCCCCCGTAGTTCGCACCCTGAGAACAGGTGAGAGGAAGGTCTTCGGCTGAGTGAACGTGACGGGCTTTTCGCGCTCAGGGGAAGATGGGGACGCTTTGTGTTGCTCGAGACCATTAGGGTTTGTCCGGCAACGAAGATAGCTAGATAGATTGAATTTGTGTAGTTAGATAATGCTGGGGAGGGTTTAGGAGCGCAGACCACATGTTCCAAGAGACTGTATTGCGCAAAGAGGACTCATCAGTATTACAGATAT
>NW_015642857.1:0-1412 GCF_001515625.1 Sinocyclocheilus rhinocerous | reverse complement strand
CTAAGTGGGCCCGTAAAGGGCCAGTGCAGGCTTGTTTGCAGGGAGTATTGTATAAATTGACATTAGGGCCTAGGCCTACTTATTGCTAGAACTGTTGTATAAAACACTCTTCAATTTCATTTGCAGTAGAGCTACATGAACATTGATATTCAAGATTAAAACAGCACTCTTGCTCGTGTGATATTGCTTAATATAAGGCCTAGCTCTGTACAGTCATTATCAGTCTTTATTGTAAATAACTAATCCTCCAGCTTTGCTGTTTCATGGAACTGATCCATCAGCCCAAGTGAAGGTAATTTGTTTGTACAGGTAGGCTACAGGTTTAATCCAGACTTTCTCATAAGGCAGTGTTTCTCAACGGGGGCGTTCGGAAAGCACCGAGGGGCGCTGGAAGTAATATTTTTGAAAGGGGGGCGCTGAGATGTTCTTAGGGGGCGATTGGTTACGGCGAGTTTATACCAAAAATTTATGAGCTGAAACTTGCAAAAGAAAATGATCTGCAAAGTCCCGATGCCGTAGCTACACTGGAAGCATAAAAGAGAACTTTACTTAGGCTATGTATTTGTCTAGTTAGCGCGTGGAGTGCGTCAGAAATAGAATGCGGCATCCGTTTATTGTATAGAGCGTTCTTCTTTCCAGTTTAACGGCGGTTGGCATCCAGCTTATTGGTGCATTACCGCCCCCTTCTGCTCCGGAGTGTGGATTAGATAATAGGTTATCTATTCCCTTTTCCTACTAAAACTTACACATCACTCACATTGTCCCCTCACATTAATATCCACACACACATCATGCTTCAAATCCTGCCTAAAACCCCTGCTTCCCTTAAAAAAGTAATCACACATCATACATCAAATCCTGCTTAAAACCCCTGCTTCCCTTAAAAAAGTAATCAATATTCTACTCTGTGCCCTATTTACTGTGCTTAGTAACCCTTGTAATGTGATCTCCTGCACCCCAATCTCCCTTAGTTTATTCTTCATTACCTGCCTCTGTGTTTCATATCTCTTACAAGTCATGATTATGTGCTCCACTGACTCCTCTTCTGGTGCTTCCCTATCATCTTTAGTGTTTTATTCAGTGAACTATGTCCCAACCTTAACCTAGTCATCACCGCATCTTCTCTCCTATTTCCAATTTCCACCCTTTCCTCTTTAACATTTCTCTGAATTTGATATAAATGCCTCAGTTTCTCCTCTCCTTCCCACCTCTCTTGCCACCTTTTATTGATTTTCTCCCATACTATGCATTTAACCTCCGCTTTACTTACATTAACCTGCATTTCTATGTTCTCTTTTGTTAGTGCCATTTTAGCCAGCCTGTCTGCCATCTCATTACCCCTAATCCCAACATGTGTTGGGACCCATATATATCTTACCTGATATCCCTTATTAACTATTCTTGTGTTTAAT
>NW_015642856.1:279-556 GCF_001515625.1 Sinocyclocheilus rhinocerous | reverse complement strand
CCTGGACATGTCCTCTTTTTGGACCTACAAAAATGCGTCCGGCCGAGATTTCTTATTTGCTCAAAATGTCCGGAATTCGGCTGTTTTCTTAATCCCACTCCCGCTGAATCTCTGACCATTGCCGCCTGCTCCCGCAACATGCGTTTCGCTCCCGCGATTTTCGTGTCCACTCCTTTAAACTATCTAATATTGTATAGAATTTTGGCGCATCAGTGAGCCGCTCTCAGGATGCGGTGTATTTAAATATTTTTGAATGAGCATTTGCGCTGTTTACTTT
>NW_015642856.1:0-149 GCF_001515625.1 Sinocyclocheilus rhinocerous | reverse complement strand
TACTCCAGCATGGTCTTGTCAGTCATCTCTCCTTATTCTCGACCTGTGATCAGTCAAAGCTGACTCTGGTAGCTCTTGTTGGATGCAGGGTTGACAAGTCCGCATTTTTTCCACAGAATTTGGCTACTTTTAAACTGTTGCCATGGGTT
>NW_015642855.1:619-774 GCF_001515625.1 Sinocyclocheilus rhinocerous | reverse complement strand
TTTTATCACGTGATAGAAAGTCTAAGGCCTTCTCAAGCCGTACGGATGACTCATCTAATCTGCGGCCTATTATGCGTCAAACTAAAATTGCTGTAAAGACACAAAGCAATGCCATCAAGTTAGCATTTTTAAACATTCGCTCACTAAAAAATAAA
>NW_015642855.1:0-143 GCF_001515625.1 Sinocyclocheilus rhinocerous | reverse complement strand
ATAACTGTTTTAAACACTTTTGACCTGATTCAGCATGTGCATGAACCTACACACAATCGTGGACATACTTTAGATTTACTCATCAGTAGGAGTCTAAGCATTTCATCCATTGTTATTAAGGACATAGCACTATCTGATCACTT
>NW_015642854.1:19425-23860 GCF_001515625.1 Sinocyclocheilus rhinocerous | reverse complement strand
ACTCTAACTATGATTGCGTACACAAGGTTATTACGTTCGCTTTGGAAGTGTTCCTTTTCAATGGGAGGAGAAGAGGAGAGAGTTTTCGGTTCAATCGCAAAGACTCACTTATTAACAGTGATTTGCTGCCACCTATTGGTGGTTTTAATTTCACATTTCAACTTTTCCCCCGATTTTTTTTCATGTTTTAAATCATTTCAAATATCAGCATTCAACGTTTTATGTTTAATATATCAAAACATAATTTACGCAGGTTAAATGCATTCATGTCCTGCATTAAACAGTGTGTAAATACATCTAAATGCCACTTCAGATCCAGCTTCTGTGTTGATTTCATTTGCTTGGTAACAGACTGCGGGGTTTATCAGACAGGACCCGTCCAGGACTCTGCCACGACTTCCTATGTTGAGGGAGCAACATTTTTTTCCCCGTGGCCACGAGTTTAATGCGTAAACAACCTGCGTGTTCATATAACCTGGGATTATCAGAGATGGATAAAAAAATATTGTCCATCCCACAGTCTTGTAAATCCATTAACTGATCGTATCTTTTTATTTTAGATTTGTATATTATTATTATAAAAACGTAGGCTAATACAAGAATATAATATTATTATTATATTAACTTGTTAGGGCTATATTTTTATATTTATTGTTATATATGCTTATTTCTCTTTCAATTCGTGTAATGCTTTACCTAATTAACTTTCTGTATAATTATGCTAGTATTAGTGCGACCATATGTTTGAAACATGTTTTATCTTTTTATCGCCTTTAACCTATTACCGGGCAGATTATTAACAACCAATGGAACATTTCACTGAGCTCATGTCGGTAGTGTTGAAAACATGACGATCATTTAAAATGTAGCCTAATGGAATTCCCATTGGATGATCCATCAAAAATCTTTTACAGAGATATAAATG
This sequence comes from Sinocyclocheilus rhinocerous, assembly GCF_001515625.1. NCBI lineage: Eukaryota > Metazoa > Chordata > Actinopteri > Cypriniformes > Cyprinidae > Sinocyclocheilus > Sinocyclocheilus rhinocerous. The sequence continues at coordinate 22,935 of NW_015642854.1, read as the reverse complement.
AAAAAAATACAAAAATAAATAAAAATCCAGAGCATGCGTGTACGAGTTGGTTTGCCAGGTAAAAATACAATAAGGCTACATGTAAAATGTCATTGTTAAAGTCGGCATGAAACGGAAGTTGCAATTGGCTTTTCTTCTTTACTGTGACGTATATCCGAGTGAAACGGCATCTGAAATGAGAGGGCAGGACTTGATTTCGTCCTTCGGGAATTGATTGGATCCTTGGAAGCTGGGGCGTTGCTAAGAAAATGGAGGCAGATCTGAATGCCAGTTTGCAGTTAGTGGTGGGGGGGATTTCTCTCGACTGGATTCACAGCCGACACCCAAGCATGAATAAATGTTTCTGAGTCTTGGAGGGGTCCTGCAGGGCGAGACGCTCGCTGGAGGACGCCCGGCCGCACACCTCCATCTCCAGCAGGGCCTGCTGCTGCGCCTGCATCTCTCGACGGGCCTGCTCCAGGATGCCCTTGATGGTTTCGTCCGAACTGCTGCTTCCTCCGGAGCTGTTACGGCCTGATGAGCAGCCCAGAGACGACTTATAATCTCCTGGCCGACACACACAGATCACAACATGAGTTTGCATTGCTAGTCAGAAGTAGTTTTAAAGTCGGCATGAAACGGAAGTTGCGATTGTCTTTTCTTCTCTACTGTGACGTATATCCGAGTGAAACGGCATCTGAAATGAGAGGGCGGGACTTGATTTCATCTTTCGGGAATTGATTGGATCGTTTGAAGTTGGGGCGTTGCTAACAAAATGGAGGCAGATCTGAATGCCAGTTTGCAGTTAGTTGTGGGGGATTTCTCTCCACTGGATTCACAGCTGACACCCAAGCATGAATAAATGTTTTATTTATTAAGGATGACGATGATGATCAACGGCACAAAACATGCCTAAATAGTGTGCGCGCGAGAGAGAGAGAGAGAGAGACTGCCTGAATGACTGAGCGCATCCTCCATCAGGTTAAGTCCTATTCATGAAAAAATTTTTTTGCTATGTCCTAATAGTAATGTTGTCGTAATATCCTAATATGTTTTCAATGTTTAGGGGTAACGTACTCCCTCATGACTGGTGTCAGTGCTACAAAGTGAAGCATCAGCTTCAGCTTTTCCCCCTGTCGTTTATCCCAGCGTTTACCCCTCACGTCACTAGCTCCGCCCTTGCGCCATAGCTCGTGACCGAACGATAAGATGAGTCGTTTTGAGGGGGAGGGGAGGTTAACGTATTCCATGACAATCATTGACTCTCCAAATCGTTCAAAGCCACAGATTCGTTCACTAATGAAACACCGCTGTATGTTGCTTGGAGAAATCCGTATCATCTGGTGTGCGTACACCAGATGATACGGATTTTGTTGGAACTATTATTTCGTTGCAAAATAGAACAAACATGACAATATTCTGTTTAAAATGTAGGCTACATTTAAAATTTAAAATATTCACTTAATATTACCTTTTTTTGTTGAACTGTTATAAAAATTAATGGCACATTTGCCATCGTTTGGATATTCAGGGAAATTTGCATTCTTGCTCATATCTTAAACATGAAAACAATAACACGCACAGAGTGTGTCTTTATCAAAGAGTGTTTTTTTGTGGTTGTGTGCAAATCTCAAAATTTTTAAAGCAGCGTACCCCCTGGGGCATTTAACATTCTTCTGTGAACCCCCCTCTCTTCCACTTAGTCCGCAGTCACACCTTTTCTATTAATGGACAATATTTGCCCCCTTGAATTGATTTACAGGTGCATTTTTTACCTTTATATAGGCAAATATTTTCTATCCTTATTAATTGTCATGTTTTGTCATATTCTTAACATTCCAATAAGTGTATTATTAATATAATAAATAAATCAATTAATGATGGCAAATCGAAGTGATACTTGTAGATTTAAAAATAAAACTACCAATAGGTGGCTGCAAGTTGCTGTCTTAAGTCGTTGGGTGACAGAGTTGTCATCTTGTGTAGTGTGTAACCCCCGGTTGCGAATCATTTACATAGAGTCATGTAGTGTGAACACCACAACTACTTAAAGACAGACAATCAAGTCATGTAGTCTGAACAGCACAGCGATCTGCCGACATTTAAAGTCATGTATTAAAGATACATTGAACAGCAGCGCGATTTGCTAAAGCCAAGTTCACACTACACGACTTTAAACGTCGGCAGATCGCTGTGCTGTTCAGACTACATGACTTGATTGTCTGTCTATAAGTTGTTGTGGTGTTCACACTACGTGACTCTATGTAAATGATCTGCAACCGGGGGTTACACACTACACAAGCTGACAACAACTCTGTCACCCAATGACTCTACAAACCACATTTTGTCACGAAAACACAAGCGCGAATTGGAACGGGAATGATGCGAAACAACATGTGAAACAGGAGTTGTTTATTTGAAAATAGATGTTGGGAAGAAATTAGCGCTACAAGCTGTTTGCTCGATGAAAAATTTTGCTCCATTTATTGTGTCCAAACTTTTCATTAAGCCATGTTGTTGCTGATGTTTTGCTTCCGGTGACCTCAACCCATGCCTTGCTCTCTCATTGGCTGTAGCTCGTCACAACACCTGACACCACGTGATGTCGAGTCGGCCGACCGGTCCAGATATTTGGCATGCTAGATATTTGTTTGCCATCGGCGACGCATCAGCGAGCCTCTTTGACGCGTCGTTGTGTAGTTTACACATAAAGATTGCCGAGCGCCGATCACCTGCTGATTTTCCCCCGATCACAGCGCGACCTGTCGGCGAGCTCGTTAACTTGCAAACCGGGCTTAAATCGGGCTTAAAATCCTGTAGTGTGAACAGGCATAAAGCAGCATATTCAGCAGGCATCCTATCACGTGCAAGCTGCTTGTGTGGATGCGGTCAGTTTTGACCACAAAAGATGAGGTAAGCTGATTGAATATCATGTATTTGACCGTTTACGGCACTCCCATTTTACTGTTTTTACATTAGAAGTGGCATTTTGCTTGTCAGAAATACATGTTCGGTTTTAATGTTACTTTAAGTTGGGGTAGAATTAAATGAATGCCAAAACTCAGAATTTTGTTTACGTACCCCCTTCCGTCATCTCATGTGCCCCCAGGGGTACGCGTACCCCAGTTTGAGAACCACTGCATTATGAATGAATGCATGCATCTATTTTGCAGTCATTGTGTGTTTTTCTGGCTGAACTGTGACCCTGGACCACAAAACCAGTCTTTAAGGTTCCATATTGCCAAAACTGAAATTCCCTGGCTTTTTTCATGATAACTGAGGTCTAAGGGCTATGTAACTACCATATAAGTTTCAAAACAGTCAATCCACAGACAAATGCACACAGCCTGCATAAAGTAGCTGTGCCTTTTCACGAGCCATTGTGACTTCCGTAAAAAGGTGACGTCAGAACTACACAGTCACCGCCTTCAGTCACCACCCCGAGCACTGCCCACAGTCTCACTCTCCTTTTGCCAAACCCCCAGACAACATCGCGTTCATGCCATTGCTGAGCAACAACAACACAGAAAC
>NW_015642854.1:18748-19319 GCF_001515625.1 Sinocyclocheilus rhinocerous | reverse complement strand
GATGCCATCGTCCATCGCCGATGGCTGATAGACTTCACGATGTTGAGCCGGCATCGTGATCCTCCCATCCCCCCCTCCCCCTCATACCCCCCGCAATCCGGTCGCATCCCAATACCGTGTTCGGAAAGAAAATGACGTGTACTACGGAACCCCTAAAGTTAATAAATACGAGATGAGAGGAAAATATATATTTCAATATTTTCTCTCGCAGTTATATCATTAGGTAATTATACTGTTTAAATTGTGGGCATCAGGCAGGGAGTGGCATTGAAACTGCTTTTGAATGCACGATTTTAGTTTCACTTTCACTTTCGAGATTCGCGATCACACGTACTTTGTTTATACTATAGAGCGGCAGTACTTACCACACATTTTACAAGATTAGATGTTTGTCAGTGGTGCTCAGGATCTGCAATTCGCCATCGTCCTCAGTCATCTCTCGTTACTCTGTTTATGTGGTAAGTGAAATTGTATGTAGGCTACTGTAATGTAACAGGCATTATGTAATGTCCACAACCCTTAAGTAAACTTCTCACACATTTTATGTTACATTATGGAGCCAGCATAATCT
>NW_015642854.1:1583-18645 GCF_001515625.1 Sinocyclocheilus rhinocerous | reverse complement strand
ACCATTCTGAAACATCCTGTTGTAAGCGCATTTGATGAGGTGGTTAGTTGTCGCCTGTCGTCGCCGATTTGGGGTCTGAGTCCGGCTCAAACATGTAAGGCCGGAAAACATTTACCTCAGCAGTGGCCATCATTACAGGTGTTTCTATTTACAGGTGTTTCGATTTTTCTATTTGCCATAGCAGGCTACAGCATACATGACCCTAGTTACCCAAAACCAGTCATAAGGGTCTTTTTTTTTTATTGAGATTTATACATCATCTGAAAGCTGAATAAATAAGCTTTCCATTGATGTGTGGTTTGTTAGGATAGGACAATATTTGGCCTAGATACAACTATTTGAATATCTGGAAAAAATCTATATACTGAGAAAATCACCTTTAAAGTTGTGCAAATGAAGTCCTTAGCAATGCATATTACTAATAAAAAATGAATTATTGATATATTTACGGTAGGAAATTTACAAAATATCTTCATGGAACATGATCTTTACTTAATATCCTAATGATTTTTGGCATAAAAGAAAAATCGTTAATTTTGACCCATACAATGTATTTTTGGCTATTGCTACAAATATACCCCAGCGACTTAAGACTGGTTTTGTGGTCCAGGGTCACAAATGTGTATGTTTGTGACAGATAAACTTCTGTTGTCATCTTAGTGGATGCTCAGCAGCACAAGCGCCCTTTTATTTTTACTCTTTATCACCTTGTGTTTGCTCTGATGACCTGATGTCTGGAGCTTGGGGTTCCTCAGTCCCCCTGGTTTCATGCCTTTCATGCTTTTGGAAAGCTTTGTCCTATTTTTAATGGGCTGTTCAAAACAATTGGTAACAGAAAATCATATTTAGAAGAAGTAAAAGTGGAAATCAGATTCAATGACAGGAGCAGAGCCAAAAATGAAAAAATGGCAATGGCAGCAGTTGGTGGTGATTTTAGCATTTGGTTCTTCAAAATACATTGAATTGAATCTGATCATCTAATGCTCTGGCAGAATGGACTTTTAGACACTTAGTCATCGTGATTTTATTTATTTGTTTATTTTTATTTTTTGGTATAATGTTTTTCTTATTATGTGAGATGTTGCAGCAGTTAAATGTCCCTTCTTTCCTTTGTCCACTTAAAATGTTTGTTTCGCCATTTCCATTAATCTTATCCTGTGTTGAGTTCAGTAATAGACCATTCAAAGGAATAGTTTGCTTTAAAATTAGAATCATGATGTCATCATTGTTCTTCTAAACCATTAATTTCTTTGAAAACAAAAGACGAAAATCTGAAGAACGTTCTGTCTGCTTTTTCCCATACAGTAGAAATATACAGTGGCTGTCAAGATTCGTAACAAAAACGTATAATAAAAAATTATTCATAAAACTTAGGAGCTGTTTTCCATGTTTTTATGAAGCCATTTCTAAACAGCCATTTAAATTATATTAAATTCAAATTTTCACTGAAAACCTTTTAATCCACCTTACCTCTGAAATTGTAATTGCATATGGCAGTATAATTACCGTTGATGACTAAGTTAAACCATTTTTGTTAACGGAAATAAAAACTAGCATAACTAGGAAAAACTGAAACTAATATACAGTTTCATGGCATCAAATCTAATTAAATAAATAAAAAAAGTGTTAAGCAATGATATATACTAAGCACATTAACTTTAGAAGCGAAATAAAATTCTATTTAAATAAAATTTAAAATACTAAAACTGAGAAAAGACACTAAAACTAAAAACTAAAACAATGAACGTACAAAAACTAAATTAAAATGACAAAATGCAAATAACAGAAATAAAAAAAAATTAATTGCTTAATACTAAAGTTTCATATTCAAGGTTTGCTGTCACTAATCTCAATTTGATTTTCAACTGAACAATGTGTCTAGTTTGACCATGCGGAAATGAGATTCATAATATGTACAATAACACCCATTCTTCTTCCATTTCTCTCCAGGTCTATAGCTAGACTGGCTAACATCCAGGAGGCCACCTTGCGCATAGCAGCCGAGACCACAGAGGTCCTACTGCACTATGAGAAAGAGTGGAAACTGGGTAAGTGCATCCTGTGCTTCCCTGAGATTCTGCAAAAGATCACAGATGACCTGTTGCTTTACACATTGTGTGACTACCTCTACGAGCTGGCCACCACCTTAACAGAGTTCTATGACAGCTGCTACTGTGTGGAGAAGGACCGGCAGACAGGTGGGTCCCTCTAACGAAAAAAGAAAAACATGCTCAGTACCCAAAATTTTAATAGTTATGAGGTCTTAATGGATAAATAACAGACCTGCCAACCTGTACGCATTTTGACCCTTAAAGTAAGCTGGTACAATTTGTCACTCTAAACTGCGCAAAAACCTGTTGACGGCTTTCTCCACGCGCAGTATTCCAAACAAGCAACAGAAAAAGATGAAGAGTTCAACCAATCAGAGGGTTTTTCGGTTTTGCTTTTAAATAATTTTCTCTCCAAGCTTGCTCTGTTTGTGTGTGTCCATGAGTCTGCGTGCTGAGATGAGGAAAAGCGTGCATCTGAAAAAGCAACACACACCGAGCATCTTTCCTTGTGATGACTTGTAATGCGAAGCGTTTCTAAACCTGTTGTTTAACAAAAAAGAACATTATAACATGCTTTTACATAACATCAGACAAATCGCCGCCTTGGAATTATAAGGTTCTATCTGCATTCTGAGCAGTTTTGAGATATTGAGCTTCAAAGTTTTTGCATTCCATAGACTTCTGTACATAGAACCCTTTTTGTTTTCTAAAAAAGGTCCAAGATGAACACAGCTTACAAAAGAAACATCACATAATGTAAATAAGTTGTCACAGAATAAGAATATGTGAATAACTCCATTTTGACAAAAATGTCAGATAGAACCTTATAATTTCAAGGTGACGAAATGTTTAAAATAATTTCCTTCCTGATCTGATGTGGCTTCTTATCACAGAATGACACAGAAATATATTCTATACTGTAATAAAGGCTATGTTGATTAACAACGGATTATAAATATACTTAATTTTTAAAATACCTGAGGTGGTTTTAAGAACACAGATAAACATTGTCGCAGCAGAGTGTTTATTGTCTTAATATTCTTTTTGAATGTCATAATTCAAAGCATTTCTGTCTTCTTTCATTCAGGCCCCGTCCACACGGAAACGCGTTTAGCTGTATACACATAAATTTTGTATCGTATAGGCATTTCGTCTAGACGGATCTGGCGTTTTGGGAGAGTGAAACCGATATTTTTTGAAACCGGGTCCCAGAGTGGATAAATCTGAAAATGACGCCCTTGCATTTTCGTGTGTACAGCGAATCCGTATATTTTCTGAAACGATGATGTCATCAGTCCACGTCTTGCCCCTAGTCAGACACCGCTACGTTGTTAAGGTTTTTTTCCTTTTTCTCCTTCTCTCTTTATATCCAAATTTTTAATTGCCATGTATTGTTTGGCCATCCTTGAACCCCTGGCTCTTTTCTTGGCACATGTTTTTGCACTTCTGTATTCTATAAACAAATGTTTAATAAAAAAAAAACGCGCAAGGTTTATGCGCATAGTCCAAGTCTTCTCCGTTTTTAGTGTATCTCTGTGGCAGAATTACAGCACCACATACTGGTCTGGCATGTATACTACATCATTTTGTGTCGGTTTCGTGTGGACGCATATATTTCGTGTTATGAGGGGGAAAAAAAAGATCAGCTAGGGAAAGCTCTGGCTTCGTGTGTACGTAGCCTCAATTACACGATAGCTGGATGCTTTTGGCCACGATCTGAGACAAATTTTGAAAATCCTAAAAGATTCCTATAATCCTAGGCTAAAATCTGTTGTCTTTGTTTGGTTTTTCAAAATCTGTGATCGCTGGTTTGACATGTTCATCGACAGCCAATTTATGACTGTTGCGATCAAATTTGACCTCAGACGAAATTCTGGCAGTGTCAGAAGATTTGCCGCACTGTCCTGCAGTGTGACTTCTCCTACGATGAACGTCAAACTGTCTTCGTTTTTTCAAGGCAAGCCATGATCAGAATTAATGCTAGAGATTTCTTCTAACCGGCATAAACTCCGGCAATCCCGGCCGCCGCTCAAGGAATATGATATATTGCCTTTGCTGTATAAACACCGGTTGCGCAGCTGTTTTCATGTGGGTGTGTAGTGCTGCTTACACTATTCTAGCGGCCCGCTATTGCTGCCATTCATATGCTTTTCATGATAGTCAACATTTCAGCCCTGCGTGTAATGCAGCTTGCAGTCACTGAACGTTGTATGGGTTCATAATGTAAAACACTGGACAAGTTTTCTTGCACGCACCCGTTTTTAACGCGTCTTGACTGTCGTACAGTCTGATATTAATGACAACTGAGATCCCACAGTGTGACATGATCATCATGTTCGTACAGTCTGACAAGCAACAATCGTGAAGGACTATTAAAAATCGCACGGTGTGTGCCTGGCTTTAGGGATTTCCTGGAGCGTCGGAGTTCTATTTCTTCTGTAATGCATATGTGGATTTTCTGCACGAGGTCGCCCTTAGGCGTCCAGTATGAATGAAACAGACATCACATGTGTTCATACCACAAAATAATGGCCAATCCATAAAAATTATTATAAAAATAATGGCCAATCCATAAACGTCTCTCAAAAGAAATTTGAAGTAGACATATAATAATCCATGTTTTTTCTACAGTGTACAGAAGTGTACTGGAGTTTATTTTTTTTTTGTAATAGCATTTAAAAATAGCAAAATAGAATTAAGCTGAAAACTGTTCTTAAAAAACGAGATATTTATTGAACCGTGGGCTATCTGTATTGTTGCATCCCTACTGTTTACTCTTGCAATCCCCTTGCAATGAAATCTTGCAATACCCCCCCAACCAACCCCCTTCCCACCCCGGCCCCACTGATGGTACTCAAATTTTTCCAAGGTTGGCAGGTCTGAAATAAATTTAAGTTCTTGTGGTTTTTGCTCTTTAGCAGATGTGTCAGGGGTGTAATCGGTCCAGAAATACATTTAGTTTAAAGTCAGTATAAACTTTTAATGTAATGAAAGATGCTAAATAGAAGAGCTGTAATTTAGATGTAATTTAAGAACACTGTTTTTCACAGATGTGTGCAATACATTTTGTTGAACAACAAATGATTAATTTGAACGGGGAGATCTAATCTAGGACAATATCAGAAAATCCCTTTGAAAATACCGTTGTTGTTGTTTTTTCCCCCTCCCATTGTAATGTCCTCATTAAAAACGAGTTACTTAGGCACTGATGAAGCTACTGTCTCTTGAATTACAGTATACAGCTCCTTTAGTCTTATGTACTGGAGAGTTTGAAAAAGGCTTTGCTTATAGGACTTTTAGGTTTTCTTTTATGATTCTTTAGTTTTAAGCACAGTGATTTAAAATTTCATGGTTTTAAAGGTAAACAATTTCAACAGCAACAAATGCAAAAATAATGACCATTTTCAAATGGGTTATTTATGCATCTCACATTAAACTAGGAGAAAAAATTATTTTAAGATAACAAAAAATTCACTTAAATAAATGACCTTTAATGACCAAGACATGGCAGAATGTCCTTGATTTGATTGAAATGATCCTGCTTCTTTGCAAATGGGCTGCTTAACTAATGCTCTGCATCGTTCTTCTCAGGGGAAGTGGTCAAAGTCAACATGTGGCGGATGCTCCTCTGTGAAGCCACCGCAGCAGTGATGGCCAAAGCTTTTGATATTCTGGGTATCAATCCAGTTGAGAGGATGTGAACCGGTCAATGCTTTCTTCCTCTGAACACGAGTCCTTTTTGGTGTCTTGAGGGATTCTTATACCAAATAAAATTCATATAACTGTCCATAACAAAAGCTTCGACTTGCAGGTCATTTTTCCTCATGTAAATGTCAGGACCACCTGAGTCCTGAAAACAACTAAAAAGTCTCTTCATCCCTTCTATATAACAAGTCTGAATCTTATTCTAGTCAGTCAAAAAGAATTACTTCACTTAATTTTTGTTTACCTAAAGCTTTTACTAAAACTTTACTAATTTAGATTTTGGACTTCCACAATATGCATAAAATATTGTTCTCCTTTTAATTGTAATGCAATAAATGAATTTTCTTAATGTGATTCTATTCTATACTGGTTTATTTCTGTATCTACTTTCCATTCTTGCTAGCGGCTTTAGGAGCATTATTCAGTTTGAGAGAATAAGTTATTTAATTTAGGAGTTCAGTGTTTGTTTTGCTCTTGCCATCAGGATTAAATTAATTGGGGTTGATAAATGCAGTGTCTACGCCTGATAATCTGTCTGAAGATCAAGTGGAATGATTTAATTCACTCATGGGGTCAGTGGTTATTTACTCACTGGATGCCCTACAAATTGGGATTTTCTCAGTAATTTCTAGTCTGAGATCACATGTAAAGATACAAATATTTAATCACTTGGTTGAATCAAGGTGAATCCATTCATTTTCTTTTAACCTATTTTTAAGGTACTTCATGTATTTTGTAAGCCTACTTTTTAACCCAAAACACAATTCTGTTGTTTCCGATCAAGTGCAATTCAGAGCAGTTCACTTTGGAAGTATAAGTGATTGTGAATCAGTTTCACATGCTTTGGTTCAATTGAAAGTAGGGTTGGGCGATGTCTACAAAATTGGCATCGGAAGATGTCTACAGTGAAACATGGCGATGGACGATGACATCGGGGGGTGGGGTTAACTCAGGTTAGGGGGTGTGCCCGAAGCGTGGATCCTTATTCAGAAAGGCACGGAAAATAAATAACGATTGTTAAGGGTTGCCTGTTACATTACAGTACTTAAAATTTCACTTACCACATAAACAGAGTTAGGAGAGATGACTGAGAACAATGGCAAATGATTTGTAGATTCTGAGCAACACTGACAAACCTCTAATCTTGTAAAATGTGTGGTAAGTACTGGCGCTCCATAGTATAAACAGACTACGTGTGATCTCGAATCTTGAAAGTGAAAGTAAAATACGATCGTGCATTCAAAAGCAGTTTCAATGCCAGGCATAATAGCGGCTCCTCGACTGCCGCAATTTATATACAGTATAATTACTCAATGATAAAACTGCGAGAGAAAGTATTGAAATACAAATTTTCCGCCCATCTCGTATTTATTCCCTTTAGGGGTTCCGTAGTACACGTCATTTTCTTTCAGAACACGGTATTGGGATGCGGCAGATTGTGGGGGGGGGATCATGATGTCGGCTCAACATCGTGATGTCTATCAACCATTGCCGATGGACGATGGCATCGTCTATCGGCCCAACCCTAATTGAAAGTGACAATAGGTGCACTCGAGAGGCAACAGCAAGACAACCTTCAAAAAGGGAATGGTTTAGCACAGATAACTGCTTTCTCCTTATCCTTCCTGACTGATTTGTCTCTGGTTTTGTTTTGTTTGGTTCCTTGTCACTCTTTGTAGCATGAGGCAGTATCTGAAACCCAATCATGTTACACAGGTAGTCCTCCATTGGAGAGCTTGACAGGTCCGTAGAAGGGGAACAGCCCAGCAGCAGGATTGGTATCTGCTTCTTTGTGCAAGGAGGTACAGGAGGAGCACTGGCAGAGGCCTACAAGCTGATCTTCAGCAGGCTACTGGTGTGCATATTTCTGACCAAACTGTTAGAAACAGACTCCATGAGGGTGGCATGAGGACCCCACATCCTGTTGAGGGACTTGAGTCCTAGAGTCTCTGGTCCATGGAGTGAATGGCCGCATTTCATGTGTCACCAAACAAAGGGAGGGGTGGGGTTTCAGTTCCCTAACTTGTGCAAGAGAAAACTTGACTGTACCATCACTGTTCAAACTCTGAGGGGGATCCTTTACTTCATTTAATTTAGTTGTTTCTTTGTTAATTTGTTTGAACAGTTTCCTTATTTTGATTTATTTTGATTTAGGTAACTGGTTGTATTATGTTAGTTGATGTTAAAATGTATGTTTCGTTGTGAATATTATTTGTTATTTGGGGTTTAGTTGTTAAAGTGATATCTGATTGTTCACCTTTAATTTTGTTTGGTAGAGGCTACATGGGTATATCTAGAGGCTGCTGGCACTACTAGTTGGTTTGTATTTCATCTGGGCTGATTCCAGTTCTTCCATTGTTTGTATTTTTGTTTGTTACTTTATTAGCAGGGCAGATTTATTTTTTGTAGGCCTGTTTAAGTTATTTTTCCTTTATTTTAGTTGAGTTTGTAGGGATTATGTTGGACTGGACTTTTGTTGTATCTGCTCCTGTGGATTTGATTATCATTTTTGTTTGTTTTTGGTAGAAGAATAAATCAACCATATTTTTGCCCACAACCGTCCTGTTTTTTTTTGGCCACCACCACAAATTGGTGGCAGCGGTGGGATAAGCCAGGAAAGGACAGTTTGAGGAATGGCAATATGGCTCCCAAGAAATTGACGCAGTTCAAACAAAGGGAAGAAGCATCTGTGGTGGAGGAGTCAGAGGATGAACCAGCTGCAGGTGCAGTTCAGATGGTGGAGGATCCTGGACAGCTGACTCTGCAGGACCTAGCAGAGATGTTCCGTAAAAATATGGAGTTTCAGAAACGACAAGAAGCCCACATGGAGCAGGAAGCAGCCCAGCAGGAGCAACGCTGGAAGACTATGCAGCATCAGTTCAACCTTCTTAGGGAGGAAGTGGACTTGCGTACCACCCCTGAGCCTGGAGGTTTGTCAGGACCAGTTCTTCCCTCTGAGACCGCTGAGAATGAGTCCAATGTTTCCATGCCTCTTTCTCCAGATCCTGCTCGAGACTGATGCTTCGGAAATTGGCCTAGGAGCAGTTTTACTTCAAGGAGAATCGTCACCCTCTGGCTTATTAGCCGCAAACTGTTCCCTAGGGAAATGCGCTATTCCACAATTGAGAAGGAATGTTTAGCAGTAAAGTGGGCTCTGGACTCTTTTAAATATTATCTCTTGGGCAGACATTTCACTTTAGAGACGGACCGCCGAGCCCTTGTATGGATGAATAAAATGAAGGACTCTAATGCCTGGATAACTCGCTGGTACCTGTCTCTACAACCCTATCAATTTACTCTTATTCATCGGCCAGGGAAAGAGAATCTTGCTGCTGACTTCCTTTCCCGCCATGTGAGTGAGGAATTGGAGGTGGGGGAGAGTGTGACGGGTGCGTAGCCCACCTCACATGTTTAGTCTCTACCTCTGTTTTATTTGGTCATTTTTGTTATATTTATTTGAATTTGTTTTACTGTTTATTTGTTAACGGTTAAATTAGTTATTTGTTACTTTAAATCCCCTTATTCATTATAAAAAAAACACACACCAGGTAAAGATTATTTAACAGTTTATTGAACATAGAAGGCTGCACACTTCTTATGTTTCTTTGTCTGTACTTTACCTGAGTCAACCTAATTTCTGTAGTTTATTTTTGTGATGTAAGTTAAAAATGAAATGAATAAGTTGTACACATTATTCATTTTTGTAGTGTAATTTATTTGTAAATGAGCCTGAGTACTTTCTGTACAATTTGTATTTTTGTTTTGCATATTTCACGTGTAAATAAAAGTAGTAATTATGTACATTGTTAATTTTTTTTTAAATGCAGCTTATAATTTTTTCACAAAACATTCTTCTATATGTTTATTTTTTTGTCTTGTAATTTTTTTTTACACATTAAAACAAATTGTTCTATACATTACTGAAAGTACTTTTTACAACATAGCTTAGGTTTAACATCAGAAAAAACAACATCAGTTTTGAGCCCAGCTCTGCCTCAGTGTGTTATGGGGTCTTCAGGAGGTGAATCTATTGGTGAATGGCCAGCACCACCTCAGCGACTCTGAGGACAATGCGGTGGAACGAGGCATGTCAAACACTCTGGAGACCATTCTTTATGATGTGCCACTGGCAGAGAGAAAAGAAACACCAGGGTCTGGATTGTGGCACCCCATCCGCGTTGCCGTTCACTTCTCAGAAGATCCAGCAGCACTGTCAGGGCCTCCCTGCTCAGGCGAAAACCGTTAAAAACCTGTCCAGCACTGGCACATTCAGCTTTGTCCTGCAGTACAGGGGTCTGGTCTGATTTAGGGAAAGAAGGAAAAGAGAAATTGTTTGGAGCTATGACAACGTAATTAGTAGAATAAATATTGAGGTACTTTAGTAAACTACTTTTAGTAACTACTAATACCACATTGGGGAAAAACTACTAGTCATATTTATAACCTTAGCTAAAGGGATAGTTCACCCAAAAATGAAAATTCCAAACCTGGAACAACTTAAGGATGAGTAAATGATTACAGAATTTTCATTTTTGGCTGAACTATCCTTTAAATAAAAGTAATATCTTGCATAATCTAATATACTTAAGGTATAAGGAGTAAAAGTAAAGGTATACAGTATTGTTCTGAAAAGAATTTGTCAGGATGGTTTTGCATTAATATTACTGCTGCACTACTGTGTATGTTGCATTTTACTTCTGAATATGTTCAAGGTTATTAAATTTAAGGTTTCCTACTAAATATATTGTTGGGTAGTTTAATCTACAACAATGCATCATGTTGTAAAAGACCATATTTTTGTAGTGTCACTGTCCTGTGAGGAAAAAAAGAAAACGTAGTACTTCATATTTGTACGAGTATACTTAACGAATGTACTTCCTTACAGTCCACCTCTGATTATTTTGAAAATAAAAGTATCAACATTTTGTCAGAATATTAACAAATTGTTGCTAACTATATCAGAGGCTGCATCTGAAGGACTCGGAGTGGTCATACGGAGCACTGTTCAGCTGTGACGGCTGCCACTGAGCATTGAGCTGTACAATGCTCTATTTTTTTATTTTTTTATTCACAGTTTTATTTTTATGCTTAACTGCCTAAAAAAATCCAGGTTGCAAACCTGTCTACATATGATCACCATGGTCAAGACAATAAACTATATAAAATCGCACCTTTGTAAGATATCAGTCAGCATTTGAACTTCTGTGTGTGTGTTTGTGTGTGTTTTGTAGTTTTTCATATGTATCATTACATTATTCAAGTAAGCTCCAAGCCAATTCCTGCATTTAAATTTGTAATCCGACAAATGATGCAGCAAACCAGTGTAATTTACCTGGCCTTGGTCTTGGCTAAGCCTGAGGTACATCACCTTCTCCTCCATTATGACGTAAAACATAAAAACAAAAATGAGCAATTCTGGTTCCACCTATCCTGGCAGGATTGTCCTCTCCTCAGTTCTCCTCTCACACCGTTGCTATGCGACAGAGCGCTAATCAGGAACCTCTGGTGTTGCAATTAGGAAATCCTGCCTGGCCTTCGAAGTGTGCACACTCAACTTTGGGACACAGCTCATGTGTCACCAAACAAAGAGAGAGGTGGGGCTTCAGTTCCCTAAATTCTGCTGTGCAAGAGGAAATTGGACTGTACCATCACTGTTTTAACTCTGAGGGGGATCCTTTAATTCATTTCATTTAGTTGTTTTTTTAATTTGTTTGAACAGCTTCCTTATTTTGATTTAGGTTAACCGGTTGTAATATGTTAGTTAATGTTAAAATGTATGTTTCATTGTGAATATTATTTGTTATTTGGGGTTTAGTTGTCAAAGTGCTATCTGATTGTTTACCTTTAATTTTGTTTTGTAGAGGCTACATGGGTATATCTAGAGCAGGGTTCCTCAATTAGTAATTAGAATCAAACTGTAACACCATGTGTCCCAACCAGACACGACGCGATAAAAAGTATCTTTTCCATGTAGTTTTTGTCCTAACCACCAGCGACAGCGACACATGATAATAAGCGACATGGGATTCTATTTTAGGAACGGTTTTTGTTTTCTGCGACGTCACGGCAGGAACAACATACAAAATATGAGAGTAATAATCTCAGGTAATGATTGTGCTTTATTCAATGTTAAAAGTGTCTAATGTCAGTTTGAATATTATTTTGCGTTATCTTTATAGCCATAGTGAAAGCAACAATAGATATTTTACCTCAGATCTTGAAAATAAATTAAAGCAAACTTGTACATTAACTGTGAACTCACTGCGAACCAACACGTGTATTCCATAAAGATCAGTCACTCACTCACTCAAAACTGTTCAGTCCATTCACATTTGAATCATTTATGTTCTGTCCACTTTACTTTTCTACACGTGCACCATGTTTTGCTGTCACACACTGGACGCCACAAAGCATTGCAAATCATTTGAACGTCGTGTCAGTACGCTATAAATAGAACGAGTCAGCAGTTTACTGTCGGGATTTGTCGTGGCGCGCTGTATCCGAGACAGCATCACTGATTATAACGAGTTCTATTGTATTTTATTGCGTCGCGCTGCGCCGCTCGCGTCTGGTGTAGACACGATGTAAGCTAAAGGTGCAATAGGTGATTTTCTTCAGAAACATTTTTTGTTACGCTGGTTGAAAGTCTCTAAACATCCGTAGCCTATTGTAATGTTGTCTCTGGTGTTCTGGTCTGTGAGCGTAATGCATTCAGGGGGCGTGGCCTTGGATGGTGATTGCAGGGAGGATGGGATGTTCGCTTTCAGTGCTATCAGGCTAAAGTTAGCATTTTCCAAGATCTCCTATTGCACCTTTTAATGTAGCTTTCTGATGCTCCGTTTGAATTTTCATGCCACGTTATTTGAAATTGGCGTTTGCGTTATCTTTATAGCCATAGTGAAAGCAACAATAGATATTTTACCTCAGATCTTGAAAATAAATTAAAGCAAACTTGTACATTAACTGTGAACTCACTGCGAACCAACACGTGTATTCCATAAAGATCAGTCACTCACTCACTCAAAACTGTTCAGTCCATTCACATTTGAATCATTTATGTTCTGTCCACTTTACTTTTCTACACGTGCACCATGTTTTGCTGTCACACACTGGACGCCACAAAGCATTGCAAATCATTTGAACGTCGTGTCAGTACGCTATAAATAGAACGAGTCAGCAGTTTACTGTCGGGATTTGTCGTGGCGCGCTGTATCCGAGACAGCATCACTGATTATAACGAGTTCTATTGTATTTTATTGCGTCGCGCTCGCTCGCTCGCGTCTGGTGTAGACACGATGTAAGCTAAAGGTGCAATAGGTGATTTTCTTCAGAAACATTTTTTGTTACGCTGGTTGAAAGTCTCTAAACATCCGGATAGCAATCATTAAGTTAAGTGGTCTAAATGTATTTATATATTCTGTGGAAGGCATAGGACCAAGAAATGTTCGTCCAATCAAAACGCTCTAACATTTTAATTGGCTTTCCTACCTGCCTGTCAACATATGCATACATCTGCGCACTCTGTTCGCGAAGACAGGATACGTCATCAGTGCGTTCACGCACACTGTGCAGACCGTTCGCTTTCAGTGCTATCAGGCTAAAGTTAGCATTTTCCAAGATCTCCTATTGCACCTTTTAATGTAGCTTTCTGATGCTGCGTTTGAATTTTCATGCCACGTTATTTGAAATTGGCGCAGGCCAAACTTTTTTTTCTCTCACGGGCCGGATGTGGCCCACGGGCCGCCTATTGAGGAACCCTGATCTAGAGGCTGCTGGCACTACCAGTTGGTTTGCATTTCATCTGGGCTGATTCCAGTTCTTCCATTGTTTGTTTGTTACTTTGTTAGCAGGGCAGATTTATTTTTTGTAGGCCTGTTTAAGTTCAGTTATTTTCCTTTATTTTAGTTGAGTTTGTAGGGATTATGTTGGACTGGACTTTTGTTATATCTGCTCCTGTGGATTTGATTATCATTTTTGTTTGTTTTTGATGGAAGAATAAATCAACCATTTTTGCCCACAACTGTCCAGTTTGTTCTTGGCCACCACCACAAAATTTGAGGGCAGAATCAAAAATAACGCGCAGGTTTTTCACAGAGGGTTCTACATGGGGAACCAAATCTCCCAGGTCGCCATCAAAAGCATCTGGCACACGTGTAGGCCCAAAAACAATAACCTCATTTTTGCTCCCATCAAGACAAGCATGCTGATAGTGAGCTTAAGCCTTTTTTTGCCATTTTTCTTTAGGGGCAAATAAATTTGTGTCATCAGCATAAAAGTGAAATGACACCCCATGTTTAGAAAAAAATAGTACCCAAAGGAAGCATATACAACGAGAACAAGACAGGGGCCAGAATGGAGACCTGAGGAACTCTATAGTCCAAAACAGAAATAGAAGAAGTTCTATCATTCAGATAGGACTTAAACCAGTTAAAAGCACAACCTTCAATACCCACACATTGTTTAAGTCGTGAGATAAGAATTCTGTGGTCCACAGTATCAAAGGCAGCACTTGGGTCTAAAAGTAAGAGTATCACAGAATCTCCTGAATCAACAGATAGCAAATGTCATTAAAAACTTTTAGTAAAGCTGACTCCGTACTGTGATATTTTCTAAACCCAGATTGCAATTCTTCGAAAACACTGTTTAGCTCTAGAAAACTCTGCAATGCAAGTTCCAATGCAACTTTCTCTAAAATTTTAGAAATAAAAGAGAAATTTTAAATAGGTCTATAATTGGAGAGGATAGTTGGGTCGAGATTTGGTTTTTCAAGCAACGGTTTAACAGTTGTATGTTTTAGATATTTAGGAACAACACCTGAGCGAAGGGACTTATTTATTATAGCTAAAATGCTAGGCCCAACAACATCAAAGACCTGCAGCAGAAAACATGTCGGAATAATGTCATGCAGACATGTGGTGGGTTTCAGCTGCTTAATAGTGTCCTGCAGTGAATTAAAAGTAACTGGCTGAAATTCCTTGAAGGATGAAACACACAGAGATAAAAGACAGATCACAGTTTAAAGACACAATATTCTGTCTTATATCAACAATTTTGTCTGTGAAAAACTTGTCACATACTGCAGTTGATGTATTAAAACAGACAGCACTCACAGGACTCCGAATTTAAAACCGTAAAAAGCATTTTAGGTTTTTCGCTATGATGTCAGAGAAGTACTGAGATTTTGCAGCTTTGACTGATTTTTGGTATCTATTGAGTTACACACGTAATATTTCAAAGGACACCTTTAAGTAGGCTGCACCCTACTAGCACAAAACAAAAAGTGTATTTTTATTTTATAACCACGAAAACTGCATCTTGTTAAGCCAGTGACAGCCAGAAATCAGAAGATCCCTAAAGATGAGCCCCTGCTTTACTCGTTGGTACTTCGGTATGATCTATCCTGATTTGCAGAAACACCAGACTGTACTTTAATCTACTTGAAATAATGATTTCAGAAGAGATCAGAATAAATCGAATATAACAATTTATTATTAGTCAGGTAAAAATGTATCATGCCAATTACATAATTATACAGTTAGAAGCCAATTCAGAATTAAAATCAGTTCCAATTCAGAAAAATACATAACATCAAGCTCGAAGCTGAATCTAAGAGATGCATACCTGACAGCAGAGAGGCACACAGCAGCATGTGGATAGCTCTAGTGCAGAGCCTCGCATGTATTGTGTGGGGGTTATCTGGTTACAGAATCCCAAAGTAGTGTTTTGTCACTTCCCTTTTTTCAGGCAAGAGGTTCATAGTCTGCTCGCGAAAGGAGCGATAAAGCAAATACCACGAGCAAGCTGGAGAGCGAGGTTTACAGCCGCTATTTTGTAGTGCCCAAGAGAGATGGGGGACTCCGTTTGATTCTGGACCTGAGGCGCATCAACCCTGAAGCAGATCCTGACACAAATCCGCCCCAGGGACTGGTTTACATCCGTAGATCTGAAGAATCCATACTTCCATTTTCAGATTGCGATGCGCTTCCTGAGATTCTCATTCGAGGGCACAGTAAACCAGTATTCAGTTCTCCCATTTGGGCTGTCTTTAGCTCCGTGCACATTCTCGAAATGCATAGGTGCAGCGCTGTCCCATCTCAGAGCGAGCAGTATGCACATTCTAAATTATCTGGACGACTGGCTGATTTTGGCCCATTTAAGGGATATGCTTATCAGTCAGATTCTCTAGCCTTACTTGCAGTGTTGCCAATTTAGCTACTTTGTAGCTAGATTTAGCGACTTCCCCGCCCCTTTTGAGACTTTTTTTCAAAAGTTTAGGGACAAATATAGCAACTTCTTGGACAAACCTTATCTAAGTTCTCATCTTGCCCACTGATCTATGTTCATCTTTATATAGATCAGTGAATTTGCCATTGTGATGTCATCTAGTGACATTTAGCTACCAGTTTTAGCTACTTTCAATTGAAAGCAGTTGGCAACACTGCTTACTTGTTTATAGAGGTTCATTGCTATGCTTGCAATTTGAGAACAGTTTGTTACCGCGTATGGCTGTTGATGCTGTGCAAGCCAATGCACATTTTTATGTGCTTTTGTACCAGTGTGTTACCACTTATAGCTGTCGATTGGATTATTGCTATGCTTGTAATTTGGGCAGAGTTTGTTACCGTGTATAGCTGTTGACTGTGCAGGACTGTTTACATTTTTATGTGTTTCTGTACCAGTTTGTTACCGCTTATAGCTTTTGACACAGTGCAGGCCTACATGTATTTTCATGTGCTTGTTACATTGCTGTGTCTGCCCTGTATTCAGTGCAGCCACTCATTCATTTTGGTTGGATATGCAAATTTAGTATACCTAAGCTAAGGCGCTCATTGGCCTAGCTCATGGGCCTGGTCTAAGGCATGTCTATCAGGATGCGTACTTTGCAGCTTGCTGGTCTTCACAGAATCCTTTGGCCAGGTTTTACAGGTTGGACATGCCGTCCTTGGCATCTCAAGTGCTTTCGGTGAGTCTCTAATAGTGCTGGGCGGTATGGCCAAAAATTTATATCACGGTATTTTTCAAAATTATACCGGTTTCACGGTACATGACGGTATTTTTTTTTTTTTTCAGGCATGACTGTGTGTTAACCATATTTTCTACTGATTGAGAGAGTAAATACTGCAGTATATTGACTTAGAATGCCCTATTTTACTGTCATGATGAGTGAATATTGTCAAAAAATACCACACTAAATAGTGACTAAACACGACCCCTTTTAATACATGTTAACCAGGAGTCACTCTCATTTATAATCACAGCATCGTCTGATAAAATCAACATGCATCTAACACTAAAGAGCGGCTATG
>NW_015642854.1:0-468 GCF_001515625.1 Sinocyclocheilus rhinocerous | reverse complement strand
AAGGAGGGGGCTTTGTAGAAAACGAAGCGTTTGAGAGAGGCGGGGCATAGAGGACCTATAATAATGTACAGTATTTGAAAAATAATGTGTTTTTTGAACATTAAAGCATGTCAACATATTCTATTACACCAAATACACAAAATAATGATCTTTAAAAAAGCATCATATGACCCCTTTAAGCGACGTACACCACCGGTATTGCGGTATTTTAAAAATTCATTTCATATAACAAAAATAAACACCGGTATTTGGTATGAACCTGTATACCGCCCAGCACTAGTCTCTAACCTCACTTGTTTGTTTCTACGCTTGCAATTTGAGCAGTTTGTTACAGCATGCAGCTTTTGACACTGTACTCATTGGTCTACCCTAGTGAAAAAAAAGTATACTAAGTATACTCGCAGCCAGACTAATTGTCAGTATACTTGAAGTGTGCTATTTTGGAACAATTATTTTTGTACTAAGTGT
>NW_015642853.1:274034-289302 GCF_001515625.1 Sinocyclocheilus rhinocerous | reverse complement strand
CTTTGCATAGCTATGACAGGAAACACTGGAATCTAACAATACCTTAGAAAAAAAAAACAGTTAATCTTAAAAAAAATAAAGCATATACATAAACCCTATCGGATAAGCATGTTATAAACTTCTGAAACATTGGTGTTTCATATTTTAGAGCAGTCACTGCAATTTATGAAAGAACTTAATTAAATCTGTATGTGGGAGTTTGTGTGAAAAAATCAGATGTAACCCCCTTTGTAATCCTTAACATTTTCATAAGTAACTGTAATTTAATTACACATTTTCTCTTAGTAACTGTAACTGATTACAATTACTTTTATTTTGTAATTAAATTACGTAATTCCGTTACATGTAACTAGTTACTCCCCAACACTGTTTATAAATAATAATGTTGTTTGGCCACACAATGTAGTTTTAAAAGTTTAAGCTAAAATGTAGTTGTTTAGTCTTTAAATGTGCATATGCATGTATGTGCGAGTACTGTGCAAATGCATGTGTGTAGGGTTTTGTGTGTAGAGTTTTGAAAAATGGAGCTATTGTTTCAAAAACTGTGTGCAAGCATTTTTAAAAAACTGTAATATAATGATTATTTATTAATATTTGTACACAATATTAGTACATATCTTGGCTTAGGTTTCCCCTATAATTTTTTTGTAGAAAAGATTATCTTTTCTAGCGTATTATTGTTCTTTTGTGTTAGCGTAAGAAGAACCGTTTTTTTGCAAACTAGAAATGCATTCTTAGTCTGCATGCGCATCTGCTGGATCTCATGTCTTACACAAACAATTTAATGTTCAAAAAGCAGATTGTTGCATATAACGCATATCCACACCAACTTACAGAACAGAAAGCTGAACGATTCAACTGACCTGTACTTCTAAACCTTTGAACATCTTATAATTCTGCTTTTCCATTACATCACACAAACCCTGTTTCACTTTTTAAATAACTCATGCTAAAGAAATTGGATGACATGAAAGATTATTAAATGTGTATTTTATTAATGATAGTTTCTCTTCAATTAACATTGCAGATACAGAATAAAAAAAGAGAAAATTTCAAAAACAAGAGACAAACAGAACCTTAATCTTTAGTGTAAGATTGGTGAAAGTGCCAGAGACAAATTCTGTGCTATATATTATTGTTGTTGTTGTTATTCCTATTTTGATCAGTAATATCAGAAATGCTCATGAAACAATTTGCCACTCTCTTGGAAAATGAATGTGACTAGATTGTCTTCATTTTATTACAGTTTCAATTGATATTTACACAATATAATATAAAATACAAGAAAAAAAACCCTTGTAAAAATATGATTCAAATAATAATGTGTAAATAATCAGATTGGTGTCCTCTCAGATCAAAGAAGCTCAGCACCAACAGATTATTCAAAACTGAGCTGACATTTACAAACTGGGAATCTGGGGTCTGTTTGGGATTAAATGCTTCATGAGAAGGCTGGCACGACCCTGTTGCTTTTCTCGCCACCTTTTAGTGTTACAGATTTTTGCATATAATCTGTTCCTAATATTAAAAAAGGACTCTTTTGGCACTGCTCAACAAATAAACACTGTGAACAGGACATGGGGTCTGGCGATGACGTTATGCTGTTCTGTATGGATTGGTACAACAATGGTTTTCCGCCCTCATAAGCCTTTTCAACTACACTAGTTCCAAGTTAAATTTCCCCTGATATCCACCAGCACATCTGAGAAGGCATCGCTAATTGCCAGCTTTGGTTTCACTTCATTTACATGCGAGTTGTAAGTTATTGATGTAAAGCCTCCATTAGACTGACAATGAGACTAATAAAAAACATGTCGTCTAACGCTAAACTGAACGTCTTGGCTGTGTGCGATGGGCAGCTTCATGAATAAACACCTGGACGTATGAGGGCTGAATAACTGACCCTCCTGTAAATACACCAGACATTCAATCGACCCTCTGCTTTTCTGTCATTAAGCTAGAGTAGAGGTGTATGTAAGCTGCCCCTAATGACTGACACAGGACTGACCCTTAGTATAAAATGAGGTAAAAGCTGGCCCAGGTCTGCTCCTTCCCCTCTGCGATCACTACAGTAGAACGAGAAACACGGATGAGCTGGAGAGCAGTGGTGTCATGGTAACTGTGATGCAGGACCACTCTTAACCTGTGGATGGTGTTTGTGGTGGAGCAGCAGGAGGCACTACAGTGGAGGTTAACAGGTTTCAATGTGCAGTGAAGAGAACAAATCATGTAATTATTTAGAGACATGGATTTGTATCGTAAGCACTTTTACTGATGTGAAATGTCTTTGCAAATATATATATATATATTTATATAATTATATTATAAATTAAATACATATCTAGTCATTATGCACACTCATAAATGAATGCCAGTATCGTGGGGAAAATAATAACAACTGGTTTTCCCTTGCTCATCCATGATTAGACAGGAACATTACAAATACATGTATTTTTTTCTCTTAAATTGATGAGCCAAAATGTCCCTCCAGTGCTTCCAGTAATGACATGAATGAAATGACCTACTGTGTCTTTCCAAGCAAATCCTTTTGTTATAAAAATTGATTTTTTTCTTTTAAAATGATATACATTTCTTCTTAAGTTCTCCCTATCAAGCTAAACAGCAAAGCTGTTTTTTCTTTCTTTTCTAACAGAAAGTCTCAACAGCTTAGAGAGAGAAACAGAGAGCAGCAGAGACACTAGAGCATCATTACGACATCTAGTTTTTCCTCTTGAACGTCATCTGCTCAGTCATTCATTCAGGAAGAAGCAGGCCTCACAGGCCTCAGGAGCATTTGCATAATGGTGTTTTTCTTCAAAGTAGATACATCTCTGACCACAAAAAAAAAAAAAACTCAAAAGAAAAAAACAGTACAACGCCACAAATTCTATAATGATTTAGAACACAAGTATTGTACTTGAAAACAAGTCAGGAGAAAAACACAACAGGTCAGCCTTTACTCTATCTCACGTGTCTCTGCTCATTTCATAAGGGGAAAAGGACAAATCAGACATTTGAAAAAGAAAACAGAAGATCAAAACTGAAAAAATCCAAATGCTACAAAGAAACTGCAAACATATATACAAGACCCTGTATTCCTTGAGTATGAATGAGCTGTTTGTGAGAGAATGAACCTCCCCGTCGGCCTGTCTTCATCACTTGCCTTCAGTTTCGAACCCCTGTGAATCACGGTGCAAAGTCAACAGCAGCAGTTTTTAAGGGTCTTAATAAGTGCCATTCACAGAAATGTCCATTCACAACGCCATCACCAGATCACGCTGGAAATGCTGGTCTCCCGGGGCAGCAGCGGCAGCATGGCGTTGTTGATGTGCTGCTCCTCCAGGGACTGCTGCTGCTCGCGGCCTGGCTTCCCCTCTGCTCGCTGGCCATTCAGCAGAGTCATGGGGATGTTGCAGTAGGTGTGCTGGTTGCCCAGCGAGGACAGCGTCGGGAGTGTCCCGGACGAGGGAATGTCATACTCGTAGCTCCTGTAGTAGTGCTTCTGCCGCAGCTGCGTGTGGTATGTGTTGTGGAACGTGGAGCGCAGCTCGGGATGCGCGGTGGCCATGGCGGTGGAGGTGGCTGCAGCCATGGAGATGGCAGAGACGGTCTGCAGCTCTCCGAACGGGCCCTGCTCGCTGACATCCAGCACCTGCTCATGCGACAGCTTGGGCTCAGGCCGCTTAAAGGGCATTTCATACTGCAGCTGCTTCCAGAACTTGGAGTTGAGCTTGCTGCTCTCGGGTCCCGGCCACTTGATGACCGTCAGCAGTTTGATGGTGTGTTTGAGAGCCTCCACTTCCTGGTAGTTCATAATTCCCCGCAGCTCGGCGCATTCGATGAGGATGACTTTGATCTCGCCGGTGACCAGCATGTTGCGCAGCCGTGTCTCCAGCTCGAAGATGCTCCAGCCGCGCCTCACCACGTAGTTGGGCGTCATGACGATGATGAGACGTTTGCTCTGGTCGACGCAGCGAGCCACATCCTCGATGTAGGCTGAGAGACAAGAGAGAGACACAGAGCGTCAACAGTTTCCACATTTTCAAATCCGGCAAAAATACTAACATCATTCTTGTTTTTATTCAAGCTGTTTTGCTTTGAAAAGGACAACATGCAAACAAAACAGAAGGAAACACAAATCTCGTGTCCTACACAGTAAAAAATGTTTTTTTTAAAGAAAATACTCTACTTTCTACTTCAAAATTGGACGTTTAATTGAATGTGTTACTTGCTGTTGTACTCTCTGTAATTATTTGTGAAAATTACAAGCAAATAATGAGTGAAAACTGATTTAAAATCACAGCATAGCACTGTGTGTGGAGTAAAACCATCTGTTGAAGAACCTCACTAGAGGCTGGAATACACTATATGACTTTTGCCATGATTTTGCCCTGATTTACAGTTTTAACAAGTTGAGGCTAGTCGCCGAAAGTGAGAGCCAGTCTGCAGATTTGAGTCGACAGATTTCACAGTAAATCGCGTAGTGTCTGATGGTTACAGACTCCGATTTTTTAGTGTCAAACTATGAATCCATCCAGTCGGAGGATATCTAACATGTTTGATATTTTGAGCCGATTTTAGAACACAATGTTTTCTTTTGTCACGCGTCTCCTAGCAACAAGATGCATGTTTCTGTGTGACTTTCGGAACGACTTATAAATCTGCTAGTGTCTGATCCTCAGTTGTTTAGTGTATGATGGCCAGTTTTTTTCTTTGTGACTGTTTATAAAGTCAGTAAGTGTATGATGCCTAACGTTTTAAAATCTGTTCAGATTGTAAAAGTCGTGTAGTGTATTCCAGCCTTAAGATGTGAAATAAAAACAGCAGAATGACTCAATGATGGAACACACTGTCAACACAGAACGGGGGAACAGGACAGACATCGAACACAAATCCTGCTCTGAACGAGACCCTGTGGCAGCTCCTAAGTTTTATATATTGATCTAATATAGCATTGCTGAGAAAATGAAACGCGTTCAGTGCTGCGTTACTCTGGCCTAAACTTGACAAACGGGGCTGCAAACGGCATTCATTCATTGGTCACAACTGTGGCTTCAATCTGGTGAAAGAGAGAGTTATCTGTGTGTGTGTGTGTGTGTGTGTGTTTGTGTGTTAGACCAGTGGTTCTCAATTCCAGTCCTGCGGTACCACTGCTCTGCACATTTTGCATGTCTTCCTTATGTAACGCACCTGATTCAGATCATCAGCTCAATTGTAGGGAGGTCTATGAACTGAAGAGAGGACGTCAGATAAGAGAGACATGCAAAATGTGGACTGGAATTGAGAACCACTGTGTTGGATGACTACACCAGTACAGTAACACATCTAGTCAATAAGGTCTTACTGTTTAATGCAGTAATCAAGCTCTGAGTTCTATCGTATCTCTTCTCTGCCTCTTTTTTAGCCCTACTTCACAACAAACAAGAAAAGCATAATAACACTGTTCAAACCCCACCCGTCCAAAATCATTCGCTCTCTAACAGCAGAAACTCCCAAAGCCTCTCTTAGACTCATCCAAGTTGATCGGTTCATCTCATTTTCTACATTTAGAACATATGATGGTGTTCTGCTCAACCTGAATCCCGGTTCAACTCAGCACCATGTCCCAATTTCTCCCAAAGGTGAAGTCTGCAAAAAGGTGTGAGTCAGATTTGTTGACAAGTGGAAAAAGCCACGGAAGAATACCTCTAAGGAGTCTTGTGTCATCCTGGAAATGATCATTGCTGAAACCTAGACATAAATATTTCAACATTGAAAGTCTGAACAGCTGATTCAGCAGAAAGTCAATCAGAAACAAACCAGCGAGGACTTCCACAAGAGAAACTGGGATAACTGTGACTTTTTGCCTTAGAATTTTCAGTTACAATCACCAGTTTATCCAGTTTAATATGGGACTTGTAGCTGCATGGCTAACAGGGCTAACAGAGTAACATACACTTACACTTCCCTTCATTTTAGTTGATCACATCAGTGAAGTGATTTACATCAAACACGGCTTGAGCTGCTCATTGAAGAGCCAATAACTCAACACAAAAACAAATCAATGATTTCTTAGCCCTGATTGTGAGCACCTCGTCCCATATTAACATCTAACAGTCCCCAGACAACAGACATGAATGTAGAGAAAACACACACTCAAATGTTCAAGTAAAAATGGCAAGACAGATGTACGTGTCGAGTCGAACCAGCAAACAAAAAACATACAAGTGAATGAGAGAAGTACAAACACAAGCAAATGATGTACAAGAAACTTTCTCTCAAAGCACTGTTATAAAAATTTGAATTTAGAAAAATGTACAGACCAAACAAAAAGCTTATCAAACAAAAGGTACTTGAAATGAAAAATTATCCTGAAAATATCCATACAACATTCGACAGGATAAAGATGCAGCACTACACACAAACACACCTTACAACAAATGCAACTTACTTCCAGTTGGGATCAAGTCCCTGTCAGGAATGAAGAGTTTATACCCATAATGCTTTTCCAGAACGTCTGGCAGAATCTCCAACGCAAAACGTTCCTCCTGTCTAGTTTCTTGACTCCACTGGTCTGGATCCACTTTAGTGTAGGACACGTATGCATCGTAGTCTTTATTTTCTTAAAACACACACACAGAATGGAGAACCACAGTGAAACGGGTTTCCACCACACTAGCAGCATTCATAACCTGTAACCAGAGCTGGTAGGTTACTTACAAATTGTAGTCTGTTACTGATTCCAAATTACATGACAAAAACTGTAGTTAGTAACGTAATCCATTAGATTACACATTTTAGATAATATAATCAGACTACTTTTAGATTACTTCTGACCTAACTCGTTTATCACAGTGATTTAAATAGGATAATCTTGTACCATATATTGATATATAAATACAAAGAGTAAGAAAATATATTCCATTCATTGTTATTAACAACATAAAGTGCATTAAACATTACATTGTGTAGGTTTCCCAAACTGGGGTTTGTGAATTTAATGAAAAGCTAATAATTAATTAAATCATAAGAATATAAAATTAAAATAAATCATTTTAAAATAACATCAATAAAAAAAAACAACAACAAAAAAACACTTGATAAAAAATGAAATATTTTTGTTTACCTGTATGTCATGTGACCATTAACCAATGTCAGAGAACCGTGAACGTGCAAATGGGATACTTAATTATTAAAATATTTATTTTAAGATCTCAGGGGTTCTTCAAGTAAAAATATTAGGTGAAAGATGATCAGATGACAAAAAAAGTTTGGTAATCCCTGCATTACATGTAATAATGTGAATTTGTGCATTTTAATGTGTTTGAAAGACAAAAGCCTTCCAAAGACACAGTAATACATGGTTAAATAACCCACTGAGTGATAATTCAAATAAACATTAATGTTCATCAGAAGTTAATGCAATGTTGAAACACTTCTTAAATCCAGTGGAGGAATGCTGTGTGTCCTCCTGACTAGTGACCGGTCTCTGAATGTGTGAATGTCCACAAAACTGACAGACTTTCTGAATGTATATAAGCGGTAGGCTATTTTAGAAAGTAACATTTCAAAGATGAAAAAGAGGAATCAGGGAGAATCAATAAATTATGAATAATTTATTGCTATTGTGTGAATAATATGTAATCATGTAATCAATAAAAAAGTAACTGTCGTCAGATTACGAGTATTTTAAAAGGTAATTTACTCTAATTACAAGTACTTAAAAAAGCTTTAAATCATGAAAAACAGCTTTGTGTAAGAGGCTCTAAGCTGTCAGGTGTTTCCTCAAGTTTATTTGGACAGAAATCACCTCGCAGAGACATTCCAGCGGATCATGAGTATGGGTCTTTCTATAAGGAAGCGTCAGGTTCAGTATGGGCTTCAGCAGAACATGCTACACTGATGTCAACTGAGAAGATCTGTCTAGCTCTGGCTCTCAGGCCATGGAAAAATAGCTTCTGTCTACCTGAAGAGGCACAATAAGAGAACATCTGATAATGAATTAAAGTCGAAGGTGTTTTAGTGTCCCTTTGCCTCTCCATTTCTCATCGTCCTTCTCCATCAGCTACAGAAGCACCGGATAACATCCACAGGCTTCACCGGCCCAAAAGCAGAAGTAATGACTCTCAAAGAAAAGCCCCACTGGAGCAAGACTCACATCAGAAAACTGAGAAGATCAAACCATTGGAACATCAACAAAATTTGATATAAGCGATTAGGAGAAAGGGCGGGAGAAACAGCTGACTAAAGGTGTTGGCTCTTATGGTCATTGTCATGACCAAGTCATATGGCAAGTCATTTCAATGAAATGGATTAAATACTCATATGATTATTTATTAGGTGTTTCAATATTTATTCTTATTCCTATGTTCAATCAATCTATATCTGAGGGACACAAGAGTGGCACAAAACCAACCAGCAACAAATCCTAGGGATATGTTAATGTTCATGAAAATATATTTTTCAATAAGCTGACCAAACATTGGGTCAATAAAGCATTTTAATGCCTTGTGCCTCTTCACTGATTACTGTGTTGTTAAGGAGAAACTGATCCACCATAACTGCTCAAGAGAAGAATATTATTGAATACTACAGTGCTCTATCTAGATTGTTGGAACTTCTTTCTAATATTCCTTACCTCCATCCACATCCTCACTGCCAAAGTGATTTCTGTAGAAGAGCATGAGTTCAATTCTGTAACACTTATACAGGGACACCAAAAATATCAACATCAGCAGAATGGCTCCCAAACCTCCAGCCAGCTCCACCGTATACATGAGTTCTGCTGAGAGACAGACAGACAGAAAGAGACAGTTATAATACACCTGATGTACACCAGCAAACTCTCGCGTTGTCAATAAACAATGTGATCAGGTCAGACTGAAACGTCTCTCCCTCAGTTTAGGACTCCTGATGTTGTTCTTTCCATCCTGTGTGTGTTAAACCTGTCAAACAAACACCAAAGTGAGCGAACTCTTCCTGCGCTCCTCTGAGTCTGTGTTTACCAGTGCGCAGACTGATCACAATGACCGTCGGCTCGTGCACAATGAATAAAGGTGCAGATACCCTAATAAAATATTACTCCAGTAAAAGTATTTAGTAATCTTTTTCAATTTTACTCAAGTGAAAGTACAAAAGTATTTGATTTTTAATGTATTTAAGTATTAAAATGAAAAAGTACTGTTCGATGAATGTTTATTTTGTAATTTAAAATTGTATATTCAATAATGTTATATATTTTTTATATAATCTTACTGCTGAAAATACCTGGGGGACGGCGGCATGTCATACACTATTAAAACATTAAATATATTAAATATACTCACTCTGATCGGATCATTTGAATCAGTGAGTCGTTGGCTGGAGACTCGCTCTGAGCGGATCATTTGAATCACTGAATTATTTACTGGAGACTCGCTCTGAGCGGACTCAAGAACAGCTGCAATCCGATCAGTCCAGTTGAATGAATGAATGATGAATGATGCATTTATATAGCGCTTTATTGTGTATTGTTGTACACCCAAAGCGCTTAACAATCATGTGGGGGGGTCTCTCCTCAACCACCACCAGTGTGCAGCATCCACTTGGTTGATGCGACGGCAGCCACAGGACAACAGCGCCAGTGCGCTCACCACACACCAGTTACAGGTGGAGAGGAGAGAGAGTCATAGAGCCAATCAAGTGGTTCGGGATTATTAGGAGGCCATGATTGACAAAGGCCAGGGGGGCAATTTGGCCAGGACACCGGGGTTACACCCCTACTCTTTACGAGAAGTGTCATGGAAATTTTAATGACCACAGAGAGTCAGGACCTCGCAAATATCAATTCACAAATGAATTGTGATTTGCAAACCGATTTATCGGGTTCATTAAAAAGAATCAGTTTGTTCACAAATCAGACACCACTATTATGGAATGCCAAACCTGACAAAATTAGAAATAAATAAATATACAAAGAAATGTAAAAATGTAAATATAAATATACAAAGAAAAGAAAAAAAAAATTTAAATAAATAATTATTTATACTTTTACTTCCTTGTTTATGTATATTTTTTCCACATTTATTTCTTTTTTATTTTATTTATTTATATATTTATTTATTTCCACTTTTATTTTTTTATTTCCACTTGTCTGTAAATAGTATTTTATTAATAGCAAAATTATTATTCATTGTGAATGTATGGAGCTGTATGAACCACTGCAAGTTGTAAAGTAAACAGGAAGTGTTTGTCCAAACTCAACTTTGATTCGCAAATATCTTTGTCATGTATAGGCTAAACTATGTATTTCGTTTGGGCAACACAAGGTGTCACTGTGGCCTCAAAGCTTACAACTCGCCTACTCTGGCTCATTACTATTCCTGAGGTAAAACACGCCCTCCTCATTACCCTACGGACAATGAAATGTAAATAAAGAAATGTGAAAATAAAGAAATGTATAAATAAATAAATGAAGAAATAAATAGATGTGGAAATAAATAAATATAGAAATAAATACGTAAATAAATGCATAAATGTGGAAATAAATAAATGTATAAATAAATAAAATAAAAAAGAAATAAATGTGGAAAAAAGAAAAATATATACATAAGTACATAAAAGTATAAATATTTATTTATTTAGTTTAACTTTTCTTTGTATATTTATTTTTATATTTATTTATTTCTAATTTTGTCAGGTTTGGCATTCCATATGTTATCGCATCTTGGAGTGGGTGACAATTTGTCCTGTTCAAAATAATGAGGAACAACATGATTTTAAGAAATGTAGTGGAGTAAGTACAATATTATGCTTTGGAATGTTGTGAAGTACAAGTTTCTCTAAATAAAAATACTCCAATAAAGTAAAGATACTTGAAAAATGTACTTAAGTACAGTAAAAAAGTGAAAATACTGTTACTGTCCCCCACTGAAGTGCAGGTCATTCACGCCAGAGAGAGAGGAACGAGAGCACATCAGGCATTCAGGGGCTGATCACAGCTGTGCTTGTGATGTTCTTCTTCTGTGTCTGTACGCGAGCTGAGAATCTGAGAAAGTCCCATCGCTGCTGTGATATTAAATTGAAGAGGATCATTCGTCTCAGCTCGGCCGCAGCGGCCAGATGAAGATAAATCCTCTATAACTGGGCAGAGTTCATGCTGAGGTAGACCTGACAGACGTCGGCCTCGTGTTATCATGTTGCGTCAAGTCTGCATCAGCAGCTCTGTTCATCAGCGGTGACATAGTGGATCGTAGCAGAGATGACGGCTGCTTTCGTGTGTTTGTATTCAATGTTCTGGAATGAAGGATGGAAGTTAATGAATTCACTGTTTGTCAGAGGAAACGGCCTCATTGATGCATCTGCTGGGAAGTCGAGTTGTGCCGTTTAACTCCTTGAACTCTCAGTGTGTCTGCTGGGGAAGGAAGTGTCAAAGTGTTGATCGATCCCACAGGTTTTGGGATCTGAAGGTCACTGGTCTTTAACAGCATAACCCTTGGATGTTGGTTCAACAGGACATGTATTCTTAGGCAAACAGATGTTTCTATTTCCATTATCTGAACCATTGGATTTAAAAGAAAAACAAGTCTCAAGGGCCGCAGTGGAGTAGAATCAGTCCATACAGATGTGTATTTACTAACAGAGCACTTCAGGCATGAAATAAACATCAGAGTGAAGAGTGAATCTCAACTGCAGCATAATCTGCCCGATCTCTTTCATGTACAGAATGAAGAGGATCAGTCTGCCATCAAAGCCTTTTTCAGATTCATATTTTAAAAGAGAAACGATTTATGTAAAAATATTCTCAACTAAAGGCAACTAGGTCTCTAAGAAGGAAATTAACCTTAATGTTGCCGAAATCTCAAGCTAAGCAGGGTGCAAGATGTTAAGAAGCATCATTCACAATCAACAAGTGCAGACATGGAAAAAAGGATATTGGTTGCCAGAAACTGATCACATTGACCAATTACAACTGGATTTTACAGAACATTACTTTAACATTGGCTTATTTTTCACCAAAACTGAGAGCAGCCAGTAAATGATTGTTGAGCCACATGGACATCATTTCTGCTCTACAATGTAAAACATAAAACAAAACTGTGTTACTGGAAAAAGGCCTTGATAATGTTCACTGAACTTTTGACAGCACTATCGACATGACTGCACAGACACTACTGGAAGAGAACTGAACTGAGTTGAATCAACGATGAACTGACTTTAACTGAAATATTGACTGTTTACTCTTGTCCTCTTTCTAGAGCTGCTTTGCAGCAGAATTGAATTTTGTTTGTATTAGTGACACACTATTTTCCTGTTTAACACTATGAAGCTGCTTTGACACAATCTGTATTCTATAAAGCGCTATAGAAATAAAGGTGACTTGACCTGACATGTATGTTCCTTCATAAGAATTTGAATAAACTGAATAGAAGACTATAGAGTTGGCACAGAAGAGTTTTGAGCAGCTCACAGCTGAACAAACGATGCTTTCAAATATTAGAAAGCGCTGCTCAGTCCTCTTCAGTGTCTCTTACCCCTCTTGCTGAGCTGGATGTTGGCTTGTCTTCTGCCATGGCCATTCTCCACATAACAGGAGTAGTTTCCCAGGTCACTCTCCTCCACGGCATCTATGGTTAGCGAGATGGACACCTCCTGCTCTCCTAAGTGCTCCCGAATAATTCTGGAATAGGGGAGAGAAGAGGAAAACTGTTCAACAACAACCATCTACTGTATGATTCAAATCAAATTCCCTCTCGAGTTCATGGTGAACTCAACCTCCTCCCAGTGTTATCACTCCTCTACATCTATTCTGTTAGCCAGACATCCTAACTCAAAATGATCCTGTCCAAAAGAGTCAATTTCTCAAAACTATGAATCTGTTAAACGATGTTGTTTTTTTTTTTTTCAAACCAAAGACAAAATGGGTGAATTACATCATGCGCTCCTATAGCTAGCATTCATCACTGGCTGAACACACAATCCTCACCATGCTATCACTAATAAGCCACATTTCTCACTCAACAGTCAGGACAACAAAAAAGGGCTACAAATTAATTGTGTAAAAATACACAAAGAACTTGTGCTCTGGAAGAGATTCTCTGCTGTGATCCAATAAATGTGATTTTAAAATCTGACTGGGTACCTTTGGGAAATGTTTCCTCTATTTTTTCATATGCAAACTTATAGCCTGTTGCAAACTTATATTTTCCTTTTGCAAACTTTTTTCTCAAACAAGGCTATATTCCATAAAATTGTATATCTAGGAATTGTTCATATTTGATGATAGTATTTTATATTTTTTATACATTTTAGTTACATTTGCAAAGCTTTTCAAAGGTAAATTATAAATTATTTTTAATGGATCCTTGGTTAATATATATTCAAAGAGTTCGAAACATTTGCCATTCACCCCAGACTGTTGTTACTCCCTCACTACTACATTCCCCATAATCCTTTGCCTGGACTCATTATCTCTGATTGTATTCACATGTGACTTGTTAGCTCATCAGTCACACACTATAAAAGATGCACACACACTCAAACAGATTGCTGTTGATTGTTAGCCTGTTATGTTTTCTAATTGGATGAGTTTTTGGGGCAGACCTGACCTGTTGAAAAGAGATGGTCTTCATCCCTCCTGGGGTGGTGCCGCTCTTCTGTCTAGAATTATGGCATGTAGTCTTTGAGTTTGAACTTGACTAACTGGGGCCCAGGCCAGGAAGCAGACAGACTGGCTAAACCAACCGTCTGCTAGCCGCCTCACGTCATAGAAATCAGTTAATTCTCGGCACATAGAGACTCTTTCACCTAGATATCACACTGTAGTGACTGTGTCTGTTCCCCGAACTAGAAAATACAAAAACCGTCCAAACCAATTAAAGAGTAACAATTTAATTGATGTTCAACAAATAAAAAACAGATGTAATACGGATAAACAAATGATAATGCTTGGCCTACTGAACATTAGGCCCTTTTCTACGAAAGCACTTTTTGTAAATGATATGATCACTGATCATAAACTAGATGCGCTCTGTTTGACAGAAACCTGGTTAAAACCTGATGATTACATTACATCCTTTTAAATGAGTCTACCCCCCAAGATTACTGTTATAAACATGAGCCGCGTCCAAAAGGTAAAGGGGGAGGTGTTGCTTCAATTTATAACAATGTTTTCAGTATTTCTCAGAAGGCGGGTTTCAAGTATAACTCGTTTGAAGTAATGGTGCTTCATATAACTTGTCCA
Source organism: Sinocyclocheilus rhinocerous (assembly GCF_001515625.1). Lineage (NCBI taxonomy): Eukaryota > Metazoa > Chordata > Actinopteri > Cypriniformes > Cyprinidae > Sinocyclocheilus > Sinocyclocheilus rhinocerous. The sequence goes on along the minus strand of NW_015642853.1, from coordinate 275,102 downwards.
GAGAAACAAGTGTTAATGATAAATCCCCTGTGTCGTTTGTACTGGCTATTGTATACAGGCCACCAGGGCACCATACAGACTTTATTAAAGAATGTGCTGATTTTATATCCGAGTTAGTGCTGGCTGCAGATAATTTTTTAATTGTTGGTGATTTTAATATCCATGTTGATAATGGAAAAGATGCATTGGGATCAGCATTCATAGACATTCTGAACTCTATTGGGGTTAGACAACACGTGTCAGGACCTACTTATTTTCGAAATCATACTCTAGATTTAATACTGTCACATGGAATTGATGTTGATGGTGTTGAAATTATGCAGCCAAGCGATGATATCTCAGACCATTATTTAGTCTTGTGCAAACTTCACATAGCTACAACTGTAAATTCTACTCCTTGTTACAAATATGGTAGAACCATCACTTCTACCACAAAAGACTGCTTTGTAAGTAATCTTCCTGATTTATCTAAATTCCGTAGCATTTCAAAAACCTCAGAACAACTTGATGATATAACAGAAACTATGGACTCTCTCTTTTCTAGCATTTTAAATACAGTTGCTTCTTGGCGGGAAAGTACCCTATCCTACAGAAAAGCATTAAAAACTGCTAGATATGGTTACTTTTCATCTCTTTTAGAAGAAAACAAACATGACCCCAGGTATTTCTTCAATACAGTGGCTAAATTAACGAAAAATAAATCATCAACATTGACATTTCCCAACAGCACCACACCATAAGATAATCGGGCTGATTTTGGGCTGATTTCTCCCCTTCTGACAATCCTAGGTAATGTCCCGATTATCTTGGTGGTTCTAAAGATTATCTTATCAGATTTTCCTGTGGTGTGAGGTGTGTTAAGAGTGACTGAATTTGCTCGGAAGAACATTGGAGGCGCCCCGATCGCGAATCGTAAATATTCAACATTTTGAATATTTACGATCAGAAATCCTGATGTGTGGGGGAAACCCCAAGAACACCACACATTATAGGAGCAAAATGGTTCAATCTAGGAATTTTTGTCCTCATGTTTGTGGTCTCTCACATCTTGAAGATCTTATAAGATTT
>NW_015642853.1:262815-273669 GCF_001515625.1 Sinocyclocheilus rhinocerous | reverse complement strand
ATGGAATTGAAAGTTTAATGACATTTGTAAGTATTTTAAGTTACATGAAATAATGATTTGTTTGAACATTATCTAATATTTAATAAGTTTATTAGCAAACATTAACAAGCACATTGTCTCACGTTTCTAACTCTTTGAATATATATTAACTAAGGATCCATTAAGCATTATATAATGTTTGTTAATGATTTATTAATGAAAGATATTATAAAGTGTTACCAAACACTGAAAACACACGCACACACACAACTGCCAAGCTTTCACTAGCACTGTAGTGAAGAACAAAATAACTGGGTTTGCAAGAGGAAAAAAGTGTCTGTTCTTTGCAGCTGCCATGGAAACTACATCTGCAGAGAAAGAGAGGGGAGGATGATGAGGAATTCGGGACTGTACTTTGGCTTTAATTAACCAAAAGTAACTATAATTTATGACTCTCTCTCCAAACAATGGAAAGCAGCTATTAAGCAAATCCTTTAACAATTAGAGAACAAAACTGAATTCCACACAATATAGCTTGTAAAACTGGCCGCTTGTTATGTCTCACCTCCTCAACCCTGGTAGATTTGAAATCATTATACTCTCTCGCAAACAAACCAAAGTCTCAGTGGACATTAAGCAGTGTTTTTGAGCAGGGCTTCAGTCTCCTAAACAGAGTCCAGACCCATCATTGGAGTCTCCTGCTACCTTCGATTGACACGGATGAGCTGTACCCATGTCGGTTCTTTATGGTGCCTAAATATTCAACAGATGGCGATGCATCAGTGGATTGAGTAATGAGTCACTGGGGGAGGCATGCACGATGTGTGACTGCTAGTCAGCTTGTTTTGTGTTTGATCCTAACTTCACATGAGTAAGAGGCCGATGTACACGCAACCTTATTGAAAGAAACAGTGTTACAACATTCGCCCAATGACAAGGCCTATTGGTGACTGACACATGCCCCTTTGCTCAAGACGGACCTTGTCAGACCGGTCAGGGAATATGAGGCATTGCTGTCTCACTACAGGAAAAAATAAGTTGAAAAAATAAGCCTTTTAAAAATGTGCAAAACCTTTTAAAAAATTGGTAACACTTTATAATGACTTTCATTTATAAATCATTAACAAATATTATATAATGCTTAACCGATAATCAGGTAATATATATTGACATAGCTAGAAATACGAGATAATGTTCTTGTTAATGTTTGCTAATAAACTTATTAAACATTACCTAATGATTAACATATGATTACTTAAAGTAAATTGAAATGCTTACAAATGTCATTAAACTTTCAGTCCATGTGATCTTCGTTTGTTGGTCTTTGTTTGTTGTGTAGACCTCTATTTACACATTTTAACAAATAATCTATTAATTATTTGTTCATGTTTTTGCAGTACCCAATCTAAAATGGAAATTATTAATCATTTGCAAATGTTCATAAATGTTTACTGATCATTAATACTTTTACGAGGAGTCGTCTCAATGGCAAAAAGTGTCCCGAAAGACCTGAATTTACCCTATTCACACATCTTTACTAATCATTCATTAATCATTTACTAATCATTTAGTGTCTTTATGGGCATTGGACTTTTAGCTGCTGTAACAAGGTTTGTGTAAAGAGTGGCTGGTTAAGTTTAGCTAATCCATTCACATTAGTATACTACTCTTCAGTATATCATTAAACAGGATATTCCTTGAATCATAAATAAACAGGGGAAAGCAAATCATTTTTTAAAAGAAAATACTTGTTCATTTATCAAAGCAACTTAATGACATTTGTAAGTATTTTAAGTTACATGAAATAATGATTTGTTTGAACATTATCTAATATTTAATAAGTTTATTAGCAAACATTAACAAGCACATTGTCTCACGTTTCTAACTCTTTGAATATATATTAACTAAGGATCCATTAAGCATTATATAATGTTTGTTAATGATTTATTAATGAAAGATATTATAAAGTGTTACCAAACACTGAAAACACACGCACACACACAACTGCCAAGCTTTCACTAGCACTGTAGTGAAGAACAAAATAACTGGGTTTGCAAGAGGAAAAAAGTGTCTGTTCTTTGCAGCTGCCATGGAAACTACATCTGCAGAGAAAGAGAGGGGAGGATGATGAGGAATTCATGACATTAAAGAAACATTGTTTCTGTTCTTGTTCAAAAAGAATGTGATGACGTTCTGCCCTCTTCGCGCGTGTGGATGTTTAACACGGTTACAGTGATGTCAGGGCCCATGAGTCCAGCGGCTCGTCTCCTGTCAGGAACCACAGATCAGACTCAGTACAGCGTTTATAGGAGACAGAGCTGCGAGACCCAAACCTAGTGGATCTCCTGCTCCTGTGCATTCTGGATTTCTCCGATTCAGAAATTAAAATGTCAGCTCTCCACTATTAGCATGCTGTGACTTCTAATTCAGTCACTGGCACATTCGGTCTCAGACACTTTGGAGGTAGAGAATGATAAACTGGCTTAGGATCGGTTCTGACGAACTGACAGCTGACACACCAAGCACAGGTGAGAATGCAGAGAAACACTTGCATTCAGACACAGTATGAAAACTGTGAAGGGCTCTGGGCTCATTCTGATGGTCATAGTCAGTGGAGGTCAGTGTGAGAAGACTGTATCATGAGGCAAACTGATGAGAAATTAATATATATGTTTGTATGTGTGAGCTGAAGTGTGGCTATATTCAACTCAAAATAGTGAAATTTGACCAAAAAATAAAAAATTACCTTAAACCTTTGTATCACTGAATATTATCGGATATTACTTATGTTTCTGTCAAAAATTAAATGTTGCTACTCGTATTATGTGTGTTATGAGATGAGAGACATGCGGATCCATATGCAAGCTTTTATTAAGAGACGTGGTTTTAACAGGCATGGGTCAGACAATGGCAAACAGGTATATCGAAGGCAAGGCAAGAGATAAATCCAGGAAGAAAAGGTCCAGGCAGGGGCAAACAGAGTCAGAAACAGCAAGCAAAGGGTTAATCCAAGATACATGGCGTGAATCAGAGACCAGGAAAACGGATAAGGCAAGACTAAGACTAGACTAAGAAAACTATGAAAACTTAAACAGGCTCGGTAAGGTAGCTATCCGCTAAACAGGGATAAACGCAAAACAATACACGAGACTAAAACAGAAAACACGGAATGGCTCGGTAAGGCAGCTAACACTTGGGGAGTCAAAAACGCAGAACAATACATGGCGATCTGAACAGGAACTGAGAGAGTGTTAAATAGAGTGTGTAATGGCTCTCAGGTGAGCGTGTGATAGTGACGGCTGTGTGATCAGTGAATTCAGCTGTGTAAGTGCAATGGATGATGGGAACTGTAGTCCGGAGTGACATGTAACTGTGTAGTGTGAGAGTCAATGTAATGGTAGAATGACCTCTAGTGGCAATCGGCCGGAAGGCCACGGACCGGATACGTGACAATATGTATACCTCACACTCTTTTGCTGTTAAAAACTAAAGCGTCACATTGATTTGATTGGCCATCTCGAACATTTTGACATTGATAGAATGCAAAACAACATAAAAAAATTTACTTTTAAAATCGATGTCTTAACAACACAGAGAGTGGTGTGTAATGAAGTGCTGCGGAGCAGTGTTCATTTTCGTCAACAACATTTTTTCACTGACGAAAACGAGACGATAACGAAATAAAAACTTGTTTTCAATGACAAAAAATTAGCGCCGTAAAGTTAGTTTTACATTCGCTTTCCCTTGCCACTGATCTATAGATTCGACAGTCCTACAAAGATATCACTAACACGTTTAGTTTGAACAATATGTAACCACTTTATGTCAACATAAAAAAAATAATTCAGAACCGCCTTCGTGTATTGTAGCTGCAAATTTAAACCGGAGAAGACGTGCTATCACACAATTCCACCCACTGGGTTAAAACGTCCAATGTATTTTAATAAAAATTACTTTTAACATTTAAAATAACACATTGTCAAACTGTAAATCTTGTATTAGTCATAGTGATTTACTATAGGTGAGATTTTGTCAATACCTTCCTATGTATATACGTATATATATATATTTCCAGTACACAATTATGTTCATAAAAACCATGTTCCTAAAGGTTGTAGTATGTTCCTAGTGTCCAGACTGACTTACTACAGGTGAGAGTTTGACAATACCTCTCTTCATATATGTACAGTACACAATTATTTTCATAAAAAGTTACTGTTACTGAAAAAGTTACTAAGCTGGACAATGACATCATTGAATTCAATGATGAACTGCATTTAACTGAAAATTGAGTGTTTACTATTGTCCTTTTGCATTGACACACTATTTTCCTATTTGATACTGTAAAGCTGCTTTGACAATCTGTATTGTTAAAAGTGCTATATAAATAAAGGTGACTGACTGACTTGACTGTAATTCCCCAAAAGGTTTTTTTTCATGTTCCAACAATTGTAGTACATTGCTAGATACAAGACTGACTTACAAGAGGTGAGATAGTATACAGTATATACAGTAAAGGAGGTATTACCAAAATGTAACCTATAGTAAGTCAGTCTAGTTACTAGGAACGTACTACAACCTTTGGAACATGAAAACAAAACTTTAGGTGAATTACAGTAATTTTTCTAAGAATAATTATGTACTGTTTGTGCAGTAAGGAAAATATTGGCAAACTTTAAACTGTAGTAAGTCAGTCTGGTCACTAGGAACATACTATAACATTTGGAACATGAAAAACCCCATTTTGTTGAATTACTTAATTTTTTTCTTAAAAATATTTGTGTACTGTACATACTTAGGGGAAGTATTGTCTAAGGCGAGATATTGGCAATATATATTTAGTCAGTTTGCCCTCTAGGCATTTACTATAGCCCTGTAAAGATGTAAACCCTGTAAACGTCTCTAGGACATTTCCTATCAGATGTCAAATAGACGTTTAGAAGATGTCTTTAAGATGTTTATGATTTAGAATGTATGTAAAACTGACATCTTAGAGACGTCTATCAGATGTTTGTACACAGCAGATGCTTTCCAGATGAAGCGATCTTTTACAGACGTCCTGCCGATGTACGTGTGCTATCTGGGAGGTGAGTATGCAGCGAATATCAAACCTAAAACTAACTTTACCGCACTCAAAAAAAATCTATTGACATTTTTATCAACGAATAAAAATGAGTCGAAAACGTTAGGGAGGGACGATTGGGAAGAGATCCAGTCAGAACGAATCTGTTGCTTGGCTGGGAGGGAAGATGCGCACATTTGAACTGTAACGTAGCTACACTTGCTGCACGTCTCACAAAACGATCAAAAATGTCAACGTCTGGGAGTAAGAGAAGAGCGGATATATGGATAAATAAATTTGGAAAAAGCGTGGCGACGCGAAAGAGAACTCAACTCGGTCCAGTTTTCTGAACGCGCACACCCGAAGCATGCACACGAGTACTGAATTCAGTTCTCTTTCACGTCTTATCACGCAGGAATGGAGAAATACACACAAAATGATGTCATATTGTCAGTTCTGATGAGTATTCACATAAACACACTCAGTTACGTCTTCAGTGAATGTAAACAGTTGGGAGAATATCAGATGTGTATCAGTATAATGCATCTGTGCGTTCGGTTTTAAAGAGACAGCGGTCTCATTTAGTTGCTGTTGTCTGTGTCATTAATATTAATCAAACAACAAAAGAAAGAGAGTAAATCACTCACTGCTAATAATGATTCATCTCAATTTTATTTATATATATATGTCCGCTTGAAAGAATGAAGAATGTTGTAAGCGTTGTTATAAAGAATGCATATTACATAACTATTGGTATTTAATTGAAAAGAGAACCATGTTCTTGTTTTTTTATGAGAAGTGGTTATATTTAATCTTAATATAAAGGCATGTTGTGTGTCACAGCAGTTAAATCTGTAGCAGTGTCCGAAATCGGAGACCGATGAGCTGTCAGAGACCAGGAGCTGTCGCAGAAACATCTTCATCACATACATTTATATTGCCTGAACAGTACCTTATTTTAGAAAAGAATATTAATAACAATAACACTCACAATGACTTTATATTGTAATTATACACACCTCTGCGCCAGCTTTGTGGTTTCATCGATGGTATTATTAGACCTAATTTGTTTTGTAATGCTTAATATGTTCATAATAATTAAATACTAATTTAATACTGGCAACAAAAATAAACAGTACAAATACACATATAACACATACATTTTATGTATTGATTATTTTTAGTGTCTTGAAACTCTCCCGAGCAGCGTTTTGCGCTCAGATAAGATGACAGTGCTCGTAGAGCACCCCAGGTGACCGATGGTTTTACATTAGGATGAATACGCCATATACAGGTGATTAACAAACATTATTTTATATCATCCACCAAATTATCATCACATCTCTATCATCTCTTGTAGGTTAACAACAACGCCACCTCAGTAAATTAGTAAAACATTCAACTGAGTTAATGCCTAAATAACATATTTTAATATTAATAATACATGAAATAACCATTAAAGCAGAAATAAAGACGTAAACTTTATTTTACAGTATAATATCTGCATGCACCCAAGTCTGAAGAGTACACATAATATCTAGTAGACGCAATCCTTGTGAGTGAGAAGGCTGGTGTGGAGGCTGGATCTGGAACTGACTTCTATCCAGGTTATCTGTTTTCCCGAACTGCCCTGAAATACAATTCAAACAAACAATGTAGTGTGAGGCTCTTACATTCACAATCAGGGCCAGATTTACCTCTTATCGTGACACAGGCAAAACAAATTTTTGGGCCACCCTATTAATATATAATATTACCACCCTAGCAAACAAAAATATTTTGTAATCAGTGGAAACCGTTACAGTGTTTTCTATCGCAATAAGTGCTTGTGTTCAGTTCAGTCAATAAAAATCAAATGTCTTAATTAGTTTGAGAACGGAGAACCATTCCATTAATAGGCTCTGGCGTCGTGGCCATATTACCACTTCGGAAATGCATTATTTCTCTAATAATTTTAACGGCCTGGAGTCACAACCACCTCAAGACATTGTTCAGATGATTTATTTCAAGACATCTGTCATTTTTCCGTCCTGAAATCTTGTGTGTTGAAGTAATTTCTTACATACCTCATCCCAAACCTTCCGTTGCAAATTCCAAAACGTCATTTTAGAGCTGATAACAGAGGTTTGAGCCATTGATATGCAGGCTAATGCAGTTATTAGAGAGAGAGAGAGAGAGAGAGAGAGAGAGAGAGAATTAAGCATGTGTGAACCTGCGTCTGTGCGTCTCTCAGCAGTGTTCAGCAGCAGCGTATACTAATAGCGAAGCTTTAAGTTGAACTGCTTCAAGAACCTCGCTACTAAGAAATGTCATGTGACTTTTCAGCTGCAAAACTATTTAATTGATAAATTCACAGGGCAGCGCTGACAACAAGTTTCTGTTCGCATCTCCACGTGTGAGCACGAGTGCGTGTCTGTACTGTGTGTGCGTCTGTGAGAGAGAACGGGAGAAAGACAGCGTGATTTTCGTACATAAAAAGGTGGAAAACATGGAAATAGTTTGTCTTTTTTTTACCCTATTGGTTGTTATATTTGTCTTCATGGGGTTTTGGTTCTTTACTGTTGTAAATTGCCCATAGCTTAAAAAAATATGATCTCTCTTCATTGTGTTTGGGCCCCCCCTTGGACAAGCGAGTGTAGGCACATGCCTAGAATGCCTATGCATAAAACCGGCCCTGTTCACAATGCTAATTTTGGCCTCGGTGGTGAAGTGTGCAGAAAATTCTGCCGGACTGAAATTTAGTCTTTGGTGAACAGTCTTCAAGAATGCAAATATGATTTTAAGTTTTAAGTACCTTTCAGGCTTGCGTGAGGTTTCCACAAGCAACAAAGTCTATTTGAACAAAAAGATTTCTCAGATCACCTGTGTTTCCTGTATCTCTGTCAGCAGCTCCCATTACAAATTTTTTTGTAACTTCCCCTGTTTTAGGGTTTTTTCTGATGCTCCTGAAATTACAGTACAATTCATCAATATTTGTTTGCAATGAAAGTTCAAAACGTGTTTGAAATAGTTTCAGCCCATTAGTTCATGTAAGTGACGTCACCGGTTGACCCCACAGTGCAGACTTTTAGGTTAAATTAATTAGCTTATAACTTCCGTTTATCTATTGACAAAGTACCAGCAAAACATTTACAAACTATCAAAATCGCTCATCTACACATAAAATGTGATTAAAAGCTCAAACTTTCATTAATAAGATCTCAAATCTATAGTTAGCTAACCTCTAAGGTTACCTCTATGGTTGTATGTATTATTTGTGTAATTTTAGGGACTAAACTTACCTGAAATCGGCTTCTAATGATGGCGCCGATGATGATGGCGGACTCCGTGGTGTGCTCTGCAGTTGTTTTTGTTAGTTTGTCCTGTCTTTAGTTATATCCCTGCAATCAGTTTCACCAGAGACGAATTGCTGGACATTCGGCACTACACATCACCCGATATATTACCGGTTTTCGACTATTCTGATGTTTTGCTGGACATAGTAGTTGGCGGAGCAGCGGCGCTGATCAAGCGCTTCAGGACGCGCAGACGGGGGAAGCAAGCCGGCGCGCTCGTGAAGCTCAGGCAGCGCGGATTTCGAACGCCGTTGCCTAGCATCCATCTGGCAAACCTCCGCTCTCTACCCAACAAAACGGACGAACTCCTTCTGCTCTCCTGGACAAATAAGGATTTCTCACACTCTGCTGCTCTGTGTTTCACGGAAACCTGGATGAAAGACGCCATTCCGGACAGCGCGTTGAGTCTGCCGGGCTTTCAGCTGTTCAGAGCAGATCGCGACGCAGAATCAACGGGGAAATCACGCGGCGGCGGGACATGCTTTTACATCAATGAGAGGTGGTGTACAGATGTAACTGTGTTAAAGAAGATGTGCTGTCCAGATCTAGAAGTGCTCTTCATTAACTGTAAGCCGTTCTATTGGCCGCGGGAGTTTTGCTCGTTCATTCTCGTCAGCGTGTACATTCCTCCGCAAGCACACGTGAGATCCGCTTTACAGAAACTCGCTGATCAGATCACAGACACAGAACAACAACACCCGGACTCTGTTTTAATCATTCTCGGGGACTTTAATAAAACAAATCTCTCCCGTGAACCGCCAAAATGTCCCACCAGAGACAGTAATGTATTGGGTCACTGTTACACCACAATAAAGAATGCATATCACTCTGTTCCACGAGCAGCTTTGGGGCTCTCTGATCACTGTTTAGTTCATCTAATACCGACCTACAGGCAGAAACTGAAATCAGCGAAACCTGTATTAAGGACTGTAAAAAGATGGACTAATGAAGCAGAGCAGGATTTACAAGCTTGTTTTGACCTCACTGATTGGAGCGTCTTTGAAGCTGCTGCCACCGATCTGGACGAGCTCACAGAGACTGTAACATCTTATATCAGTTTCTGTGAAGACATGTGCATTCCTACCAGGACTCATCTAACTTACAACAATGACAAACCATGGTTCACTGCAAAACTCAGACAGCTCCGTCAGGCCAAAGAAGAAAAAGTGGGACACTCACATAGACTCCATTGTTAAAAAGGCCCAGCAGAGGTTGTACTTCCTTCGCCAGCTGAGGAAGTTCAACCTGTCACAGGAGGTGCTGAAACAGTTCTACTCCGCCATCATTGAATCCATCCTCTGCACTTCTATAACTGTCTGGTTCAGCTCAGCTAACAAATCTGACCTCAGAAGACTACAGAGGGTAGTCCGTACTGCTGAGCGAACCATTGGTACAACCCTCCCTTCTCTTCAAGAACAGTACTCATCCAGAGTGAGCAAAAGGGCTGGCAAAATCACACTGGACCCCTCACATACAGCACATTCCAATTTCTTCTTCTTTTCTTCTTCTTTTATTATCTGTGTTTTTGTTCTGTCGCTGTCATTCTGTTGCACTGCGGAAGCTTCTGTCATGAAAACAAATTCCTCGTATGTGAAAACATACCTGGCAATAAAGCTCATTCTGATTCTTATTCTGATTCTGAAAGCAGTGAAAACAGCAGAGAGACGGACTCTCACTACTTGTCAGCTGAGTGAGTTTACGGCCCGTTTCCATGGTAACTCCCTCCGCTCCAGTTTAAATGTGATTTGAATGCTCAACGCGCACGCCCATTAAAACACATCAAAGTTACGCATTTACATAAATAGTACATAAAAGTCAAATAAAATGCCCTTAAACTTCATCATGTATTGTTTAAGTGGATAGTAGGCCTACATCAAACTGTAAATTGAATGAGAATATGAAAGCACTGAATGCAGTGAACATTGTTTGAAGTCAGTTTATATATATATATATATATATATAACAACAGGATATACTATTCTATAATATAAGATATAATATATCATATAATATCATATGAGGCATGAATATAATTTCACATATATGTAAACAATTAAACACGCAACATGAGCTTTACGTTATGCATTTTAAAAATATATTTTCTAAATATATTTCAATATATTTAACAGTGTTTCACATATATGAGAATATATTACCTTTCAGTATGGGAAAACATTGGGATTTTACTAAAAAATATTGGAAATGGATTTTAAATGTGGCCCACATATCTATATTTGACATCTGGACCAAATACTACATTTGACATCTGGCCCATGTCTTGTGTGCCGTCTTAAACCCGGTACCATCTCTGCCAAACCCGGGCCATGTTTGGCCCACATGCTGTATGCCAGTGCCGGATGAATGCCAGCTGTGCCAGATGCATGCCAAATCTGGGCCAAATTTGTTTGCTGACTGGGTAAGCAAATGAAGAGAATGCAAGCCCTCATATGCTGAAAACCTTCTTTCTGTGTTACAGAA
>NW_015642853.1:254093-262468 GCF_001515625.1 Sinocyclocheilus rhinocerous | reverse complement strand
TCATTGGTACAACCCTCCCTTCTCTTCAAGAACAGTACTCATCCAGAGTGAGCAAAAGGGCTGGCAAAATCACACTGGACCCCTCACATACAGCACATTCCAATTTCTTCTTCTTTTCTTCTTCTTTTATTATCTGTGTTTTTGTTCTGTCGCTGTCATTCTGTTGCACTGCGGAAGCTTCTGTCATGAAAACAAATTCCTCGTATGTGAAAACATACCTGGCAATAAAGCTCATTCTGATTCTTATTCTGATTCTGAAAGCAGTGAAAACAGCAGAGAGACGGACTCTCACTACTTGTCAGCTGAGTGAGTTTACGGCCCGTTTCCATGGTAACTCCCTCCGCTCCAGTTTAAATGTGATTTGAATGCTCAACGCGCATGGCCCACATGCTGTATGCCAGTGCCGGATGAATGCCAGCTGTGCCAGATGCATGCCAAATCTGGGCCAAATTTTTTTGCTGACTGGGGAGGTGATTCATGTATGCTATATGGGGGTTATTTCATGTATGTTATATTTGCAGCAGCAATATTTCTTACATGCTCACAGCAGCATGTTGTGGATGTATTGGCAGTAGCAAGTTTCGGTACTTGCTCTGCCACAGCAGCAGCAGCGTAGCAGATCTATTCCGCCAAGACCAAATACATTAACATTGTCATATACATTACCATGCCAATCCCTCCGAGAGTTGTCATGACAGAAAACTTTTTAAAGGAAGACGTCGTCCAGATTTTCCTTCAACTGCTCACATTTGTTTAGAATATTCTGCTTTGAGATGTAGTTCAGGTGAGCACAGATTCAGTCAGATGCTTTGACCCTGATACTCGTCACGCTGTGATTAAGATTGCATATGCCTGAACTGCATTATTAATGGAGCCAATGAAATTTAGAAGGAGATTACAAGAGATAGAAGCTTGTCTGCTCATCTCCATCCCGACGGCTGAGGATTAATGGGATGCTTTTACTCAGAAGGTCTTAACACTCAACCGATGGCCGCTGAATGACTCTGACAGGGTTAAATCATGTTGGATGTGGAAGATTCATGCACTTGTGCACAAACACACAACATATTCATTTTGTTGCACACAAAAATTCAGATACGGACAGCAACTCTGATTCTTCTCAATAAATGAAAAGAAAGGATGTCATGACTTACTTAATTTCACTTTCTCTTATTCGGCTTTCGTCCAGATCCTCAATGAACTTCTCTCCCTTCATCCAGTAGATGAGAGGACTTGCGTCCCCGCTGTAGCCGAAGAATGATCGGCAGGTCAGGTTCACTGGGCTGCCTGCAAAAACACACATTACAGCAGAAGTCCATTTATGTCATCCGTGAAAACAGCTTTCTCAAACTGAGCCTGGCCTGTTGACGGCTGTTTGATTTGCTCTCTCTGGAGGAACAGAAGCTGCTACAAAGAGCATGAGGGAGTTTAGACCGTAATCGAACATCACTAACACCCTAAGAGTGCCTCAACATTTTTCCAAATCTATACTAGACACACAAACACTCCAGGCCTGTGACAGTTTGTAAATTCATACCGTCCTTCTGTAGATACTACACGCTTTAACATAAACACAGAGAATCTAGACTGAAGTAAATCAGTTTTTATCTCAAACTAGTGCTAATGAAAATCTCCAGTTCTGCCTGTATGTAAAAATTAATAGTCTGTGAGAGAATTAATGAGCGCAATCCTTAGATGCTGGATCAGGCTAAAATCTTGACGGGATGGCACATGCTGGAGTTTCTTCTCTGGGCCACTGGAGGTCACTGTGTTTCCATCTCTCACACAGGACAGATCAAAATGGCACAGACAGACCTTCAGCAGACATGTATTAGGGCAAATTCTTCAGTCTTTTGTAGCATGGCACACAGTCCAAACCGTCTGATGCACAGTGATTCAGCAGGAACAGCACTCTAAGGCTGCTGATGGTCGGCCTGCACCCGACTGGGTTTCCAATCTTCAAAACAATGTACACTGAAATTAAAGCTTGATTCATGTCTTCATCTCTCTATATATATTTATTTTAGATTTAGCTTGATACTGTATAATGAATGACTTTGTGTTTTATGTTTGTCAGTAGGGATGAAATTAAAATTTCAACCCATGATTTTGTTTAGTAAACAACTTATAATTGAAAAGTGAATACTTCCAGAAAAATCTGCATACAATTTTATTTCTGAAAAGCTCCTTGAACAAAATGCCAGTATTTTAAATTAAACTGAGACTGTCAGGTATTTTTTTTCTCCTGTCCTGATCACGGTTAGCTAAACATACCTAAAACGAACCATCCTCACTGCGCGCAGAATCATTCAGTTATTCATAAATGTAACAAATGTCTGTTATAGTGCATGCGGGTGTGTTTTTGTATGCATTGGGAAATTGGAGCAAGAACGTCTTAGTTAATCGGGTCTCTATGGTGTGTTAATTGTGTTTGTCTGTGTTGGCCTCTATTCATTCACATCCAGCAGAGAGGATCATCCAGACGACTGAAAGCTGTTCTGCTCATTAAAACGCTGTTGGGAGTGATTGTGCCATCATAATGCCAAAACTGACCTCCTGCGGCCAAACAAATTTAGAGAGAAAGGCAGAATGAATGAATGAATGAACGAATGAATGAATGGAAAATGTCTGTATGAACGGTGATGTTCATCTGAGCGAGTATGTTAGTAAGGACTAACCACCCAGCTAACAGGGAACATTCCCACAACTTTCAATCAGTTAGTTAGTTTAGTTTATTGTTCTTTCGGAAATTATTTTTGTATCTGTAGCAACCGTTCAGTCATCATCAACAACAATTGACAAATACAAGGCAAGGCAAGTTTATTTATATAGCACAACAAACAAACATCAACAGATTACAACACATTACAAATACAACCAGAATCAAACAACAATAGTATCACTGCCATAGATGTAAAATGAAAACTGTGATATCACAAGAATTTATTTAACAGAGCTATACTGGAGGATATAAAATATCTTTTTGAACGTGCAGTCCGTAATAACGGTACACTATACCTTCGACCAGATGGTAACATTTTCACCATAAAGTGGATGTGATACATCCCAAAGAATTGTATGGCTTTTCCTCACAGCAATCTTACTAGCCATATTAACAATCTTTTTTAGTTTGTTCTTATTGACCACAGACAGTGAGAAATACCAAGCAATGAAGCTGAAAGTCAAAATAAATAAAATACTCTCCATAAATGAGTGATAGAAAAGAACCAGTATGTATGTATCCACACACACAATCGTTGCAGCCCTTTCCAGTAAATAGCTCCTGTACTTGCATCCCATTTCAATTTTACATCAATGACTGTCCCTGGGCATTTATATTAATTTACTACTTCAATGCACTCACCGTTGATAGTTATTTATTGGTGTGTATCTCAAAAATCATCTCTTTAGTTTCCCTGGTGTTTAACTGAAGGAAACTGGATTGACATCAATCAACACACTCATCCACACATCTACGATACTCC
The DNA here is from genome assembly GCF_001515625.1 of Sinocyclocheilus rhinocerous. Taxonomy (NCBI): domain Eukaryota; kingdom Metazoa; phylum Chordata; class Actinopteri; order Cypriniformes; family Cyprinidae; genus Sinocyclocheilus; species Sinocyclocheilus rhinocerous. The sequence continues at coordinate 258,983 of NW_015642853.1, read as the reverse complement.
ACTTCATCTTCAGTAATCAAACCAACAATTGCCATATCGTCTGCATACTTGAAAACTTCAGATGAGGAACCTCTACATTCATTTGTATAGAGGGTAAATAACACTGGGGAGACAGTACTTCCCTTTGGGGCCCTGGTGTTGGTAACAATAGGGGGAGACAAAGCAGAGTTTACCTTAACACACTGTAATCTATTAGTCAAAAAACACTCAACCCATCTAATGGGTCTACTATTTATTGGCATGCGTTCCCAAAATATTCTTCTTTCAGTCAAGTCTCTCTCTCTCTTTCTCTCTCGGTCTCCCTCAATAGGAACTTTTGTTCCGGCAGATGTGAAGTCACAGCAACCAGTCGAGTAAAGACTGAATGCTGACCTGAACCTGCATGTTGGGCAAAAGCCATTACTGAGGAAGACAGAGAGAGACAAATCATCATCCAAGTCATAACAGAGTACGTGAATTCACACATAGACTCAAATGTCGACAGCAACAGCACCAGAGACCCCGATTTAATGTTGTCTGTAACTTTCCTTCCCTTTCAGTGTGATTCAATGAGAAATACAGATCAACAGATGAAGGAAAAGCTGCTTGTCAAGCCAATTCAATGGGACTTTTTTTTTTACAGAACTGACAGATGTGGCATATCCTTTGATAGAAATATGTTACCGCAACTCATATTTGTGCTTTTTTTCAAGCACCTGCAGGGAAAGATGATACTAAACATAAACCATGAACCTGCATTACTCTCAAATCAAATCTACATTAACAACAGCGCTGAGCAGATGTGTGATGTGCACACTCTGGATTCAGAAACGGTGTCATCAGTACAAGTCAAGTTATAACTACATTTGCAAACCACAAAGTCGGTTAATTTCAAATGCCGTCTGAAGTCATGTATTCCACTAGCTAATGTAAAACATTTACAGACAAACACACTCATTAGGATTAAATCCAGTGGTGAGCACATTCAAGGGATGAGTCCAATTGACATGGATGTCATTTAAAACAAAACACTGCCACATACCTGGAGACAAACTCATTTTTAATGCTAAAGCAATGTTAAAGCATTTCAGAACCAAAGACTTGTCTTGCCACTGATCTAGAGTCAGCTTCTCTATTCTCATTAGGAATGAAGGTATAGATTTGGAGTGTGGAAACGGTTACGGCCAGCAGTTATGGGCAGCGTTTTTCTGGAGCAGCTATCAGAAATCCCTATTAATATCTATGACCATATAAACACATCACACTCATGGCCAGAGGAAGGCTAAGCGTCATCCACCTCTGATCAACACCATACACTGGAGGAAGTATAGCCTCAAATGAATCTGCACATCACAATCATCATATTTGGCGATGGTCCTGCTCTATTGGGTTCACCGACACTGCTCACAATACATGATTGGCTTTTGCTTTGTTGTTGCATGCAGGTGTGGTTGTGTCAGTTTGCACATGTGTTTCTGTGACCTTTCTATAATGATTTAATTCCACTAACAACCATCCCTGGTTTAGTGGCCGTTCACTTTATTGCTCTACTCTCTGTCCCAGGCAGGAGTTTAAGAATTCAGAGTGTACTTCCTAAAAAAATAGCTTGTCTTAAAACTGTGGGCACTTAGGCTTCTCTCAATCCATTTAATTAAAACAATACTATAAATTACAAGCAATTCTATCAGGGGGAAGGTAAACCGAGAGGAGGCTAAATTATGACCTTGTGGTGCAGGAGCATTTCCAGCCGCACTGCTTAAATCCAGGACAGGAAGTGCTGACATGTCAATCACCGGGCTTTTTCCTCCCCGAGTCCCGCGCACAGACAGAGTATCGTGGAGGTTTCACGGCCGAGAGGATTCGGAGATCAGGAAATGACTTGCGCACTGCTAAAACTCGTCCTGCAGAGGCCAATCGTTTGACTCCGATAGGTAAAGGTGAGGTCACATCAGTCCTGAACCTCAAGAAGCCTTTCATCACACATTTCTCTCCACTTTTTCTTCTTCTCTCTGTTTCTTTTCCCTCTCTGCATGTCCCGCTCACACTCAGCAGCATCGTCTCTGAGTCCCTGGAGCAGCAGATACAAGCGTGATTGGCAGGGGAAACTTCTGTCTAGATCAGACTAATCGCTTCTGATGAGACAGAGAGCAGGAGGAGATGAGTGTGCATTAGTGCAGTGTGTGTAGATGTACAGCTGGTTGACCTCAGTACAAACACACAAGCAGCACTGCCATGTTTGCACTCAATGGAGCCGCTTTGCTAACAATGACGTTAAACGCTGATCCCGACTGCCAATCCTCACACATCCACACTTTCCTCTGCGACGCTTACAAGGGCACAGGAAGAACAGAATATACACATGATGACATGACAATGACCCTCAAGAATAATGTGTGTTTGAGTCACGCACACTGGTATTCCGATCATTATGGGTTCACTCCATAGACGTAATGGTTTATTACTGTACAAACTGTATTTTCTGTCCCCTTACCCTAATTGTACCCCTCACACTAAACTACAGGCATTTGTAGATTTTCAGAAATCTTAATTCTATATGATTTATAAGCTGATTTCCTCATGGTGACCAAAAAGTGTCCCCACAAGGTCAAAATTTATTACAAGATTAATACAAAGTTCTGTCATGATGGCACAGGCTGATAGGTTCTAACTCAATCTGATATAATCACATCATTATTCACATGGCGCAGCTGATTGGTTCTTTTCACATCAGCAGCCAATGAGCTGCTGCTCAACATTCAGATATTTGGCTAGTGCTTGCTGTAGCAGTTGCAGCGTGCTTCAGAAATCCGCCACCTTCCCCAGCTCCACCTGTATAGATCTGCTATGGGATGATTTCATGTATGTTACGTATAGGGGTTAGTTCGTATATGTTATATGTGCAGCAGCAGTATTTCATACATGCTCACATCAGCATCTATTCCACCAAGATCAATTACATTACATTGCTATCACCATGCAAAATCTCTGAGAGCTGTCATGACAGAACTATATTTGTGAGGACATTTGGTCCCCATAATGTAGGGAATACAGTACACACACACACACACACACACACACACACAGCAGCTCTATTCACTGCTGCAAAAGTCTGGAAGAGACACTCAAATTCAGACTCTAAACATGCGAAGCTTTATATTTACATTTACATTTAGACATTTAGCAGACGCTTTTATCCAAAGCGACTTACAATTGGGGGATACATAAAGCGATTCTTCTTAAGAGAGGCAAACAGATACAGGAAGTGCTTGTAATACCAAGTTTTTAGACATTCTTTTAGAAAAACAGATCAGCTGTAGAAAAGTCATCTCTGGTTGGTGACGGCTGAAATCTCTCACTCTATAAGAACATTTGATCCTTCAGCTGTGTGAGAGACAGAATATACAGCAGTGCGCAAAAGTCAAAAGTGTAATAGCACATTAGACACTCCACACAAACATTTGGTTTAAAATGGTTATTTCTATCTTTGGCTTTAGTGTGCTTTAGTGAGTTCCAAACATTCCTTTTGCAAATCTACAGACATTATATATGCCGAACTGTCCAGGGCTGAGCAGAAAACACAGCAGTCCTGAACACCTGAACAGATCTGAATGCTGGAGAACACTGAACCTTCACACAAAGGTTTCCTAGGCAACCCTGCTCAGGTTGAGTCGAGAGGAAGAACAATAGAAGCGGCTCGGCTTCTTACACATAAAAGGATTAATTATTACCCGCCGTCCCCCAAGAACAGAAACAGAAGCCTAGAACAAGGAGGGCCCGGAATAAACGCTCCTGCCACAACGACTTATTAGGATTCCAAACATGACTGACAAATGAAAACTCCTCCCAAACTTTGTCATAAATCATGCTAATCAACAATCAGGCACTTTCTGCTGCAATCACTGGCATGTGTAGGTGCGAGTGCGTTCCCTGTGTTAATGACGAGGGTCTCGCCGCTGTCATCTTCTACTGGTAATTGCTCTATTCTCTGGCTCTATCCGTGTGTAGCACCAACAGAGAGACTGTAAAGGAGAAGTGCACACAGATGGATATTAATATCTGTCTCGCTGCAGCATCACACCGCTGTCCTCAGCACAGCAGGGATTTCTTCTGCAGAGATAGAAGCCTGTTTAAAGCAGTGTTGGGGAAAGTTACGTTTAAAAGTAATGCACTGCAATATTGTGTTACTCTTGCCAAAAAAAGTAACTAATCATGTTAGTTACTTTTTATGGAAAGTAATGCATTACGTTACTTTTGAGTTACTGTTTCTCATCTGGGCTGGGCTTGCTTAACTGTTTTTTTTTTTAATAAAAAATATATATTTTTGGCAAATGTAAAAGCCCTTTCAAACCAAAAGTGATATGAATAATCCTCAGCCATTCTGGATTGCATTAAGAGAATAGGACGTAGGAGAAGAAAGTACGGTAACGCTTTAGATTACAACCCCCAGCAACTTCTCAACACCACTATCACCAAATATCTTTGCATGATATACCATCAAGGTTCAATGCAGCTTAAAATAAGCTTACCTCTTACCAGCTGTTCGTAGAAAAAATACATGATACAACATTTGTATTTCAGTGGGTGTATACTGTGGTGTTTTTATAGCAAAAAAAAAACGTAGAGGGTTTAATTAGGCCATCGAACAATTAAATTAAAACTAGTGCAATATTTTTCTCTGTAATTACTGTGCAAATATACACTTGTTCTGTGTTTAAGTCCAACTTGTTCCCCCCTTGTTCCACGTAGTTACAGGGTAAATACAACATTTGCGGGCTGTAAATTAAAGTGGTGCTTTGTTCCCCCATTGTTCCATGTAGTTACAGGGTAAATACAACATTTGCGGGCTGTAAAATAAAGTGGTGCTTTGTTCCCCCCTTGTCCCATGTAGTTACAGGGTAAATACAACAGTTG
>NW_015642853.1:246084-254080 GCF_001515625.1 Sinocyclocheilus rhinocerous | reverse complement strand
CAGTTTTAAAGGAACACACTCCAGACAGTTTCAAAGTTGTCCCTCGTCTGCGCTTCGATTAGTTTTCTCCTATATTCCACACATGTTCCCGTCTTGCACCGCAGTCACGGATTTCGTCGCACACAGAGCCGTTCACGTTTGAACTCACGTGACTTTCTGCCTGTAATTACAAAAAAGTTATGCTGTAAATTTTGTTTACTTACGCAGTACATTGTGGGTTGTAATCTAAAGCGTTACCGAAAGTACTTTATTAGTTACTTGAAAAAAATCTTATTACTTGTAATGCGTCACCCCCAACACTGGTTTAAAGCACTCAAACCATTCTTAAACATCAGGTTAGTTCAACGCTGTATTACAACTCAAAACTCAAAGACAGTCTTAAAAGGATTTCAATTAAAAGAGGGATGATGTGTCATTGTGTTTTTGATGGCTCATTTTTAAGTCTTGATGTCTCTCCTACAGAACTCTACACACTATCCCACAGTTTCACGTGTGTGTGTTGAGGTCAGGAAACGGCAGAACACCTGTATAATAACGACGCTTGTTGCTGCAAAATGTGTCACAACAGTAATTTGGTTGAGCAAATCCATGACAGCTGTGTGCAGCAGAGATCAGACAAAACAAACGAATCTGCTCGTCGGCACCTCAGGAGAGTCTGTAGTAATGGATCTCTAGTAGCGCGGTCGATTAGTTTTCTCCTATTTTCCACACATGTTCCCGTCTTAAGCACCGCAGTCACGGATTTCGTCGCACACAGAGCCGTTCACGTTTGAACTCACGTGACTTGCTGCATGCTCTCATTCACGTCCTCCACATTCATAACCCAGCAACGTCGGGTTACTTATTACTGATATCAACCCAAATTGGATCAAATCAAGCCAGCTTCCTAACCCAACAGTCTCAACCGAGCGTTTGGATTGAAACAATTACCAGCGTGTTTTATATGTGTAGGCTATAAAAAAGTACACAGTGTATGTTTTTGCTTAATCGCTTGCAAATATAAGATTGTTAGGTCATACATACCACGTAATATTAGAATAGGTACCCCTTAGTTTCAAAATACTTACAGTAGAAATCATTTGTAATTTTACAGATTATTACTCCTTTATTTCCCAAACTTCGCATATTGTTACCTTATACCTACACGGAGGTACTGAATAGGTACACTGTAATTACAAAATAGTTACGCTGTAAATTCTGTTTACTTACGCAGTACATTGTGGGTTGTAATCTAAAGCGTTACCGAAAGTACTTTATTAGTTACTTGAAAAAAATCTTATTACTTGTAATGCGTCACCCCCAACACTGGTTTAAAGCACTCAAACCATTCTTAAACATCAGGTTAGTTCAACGCTGTATTACAACTCAAAACTCAAAGACAGTCTTAAAAGGATTTCAATTAAAAGAGGGATGATGTGTCATTGTGTTTTTGATGGCTCATTTTTAAGTCTTGATGTCTCTCCTACAGAACTCTACACACTATCCCACAGTTTCACGTGTGTGTGTTGAGGTCAGGAAACGGCAGAACACCTGTGTCCCTGGATAACAACGCTTGTTGCTGCAAAATGTGTAACAACAGTAATTTGGTTGAGCAAATCCATGACAGCTGTGTGCAGCAGAGATCAGACAAAACAAACGAATCTGCTCGTCGGCACCTCAGGAGAGTCTGTAGTAATGGATCTCTAGTAGCGCGGCGGCTGTTGCAACCACACTCGACAAAATCTCACCAAGTGAACACCAAAGTGAAGACGTTTCTGTCTGACCATTTCGAAATGAAGACTGCTTTTTATGCTGTACAGAACATCTAAAATCTTCTGTACTGGACTGTAATTTTCACTGCTTTTACTAATGTCTTTCTTCTACTAATATACATGCTAAAAGAGCTTAAAGCCCATTCATACATTCAACTCCTCAGTGTTTGGTAATACTGGACCTGTGGAGATTTTGTGCATCTCCCCTGATTCAACTCGCTAGTTAAAGGACTGGTTGTGTCAGATAACCTTAACACTAACCCTGAACATACAGCATTGCGATGTGGACCAGGATTAACAACCACTGCATTAGTGTGTTGTGTAGATCTAGTGATCTACTGAAAGCTTGTTAGATCTTATCAAGGTCAAACTCAGATTTATTATTAGAAAAACTGGCCTGTGCATGCTGTAAACAACTAGTCTTCACTTTCAGCATTCTCTATTTACTCACACACACAAATACACCTCGGCCAAGCACAAATATAAATGCAAAAAAAAAAAGTCCTTAAGGCTAATTCCTTCAAAATTGAGACTGGTTTTTCACAAGCATTGTTTTAAATTGCTCTTTCAACAGACACATGAACTCAGATTTTACCCAAGACTCCTAGACTGGTGAGCGTTTCGTGTCAGGGAGCTTTGAATGGTAGAATGAATGAACAAGTACCTAAACCGGGCTAAGGTTAGTGTTAGTAACATCACAGCTCAGACAGACAGAAAAAGATCTAATCACAAACAACTGCTAAGATCCCAGAGCGGTTAAATTCTGTTCCCTACAAAGTCATCAGTGGGCCACTGTGGCTTCTTACTAACTGCACATTTTGAGAACAAATGAAGATTATAATTTGAAGCAGGTGGTCAACCTTGATCAACCAGCATCTTTTAATAGTGACCTCGAGGATCAGACCACGAGCTCACAGACACACTCAGTCGAGCAGTGATGTTAAACTAACTCGCCATCTACAGTCACAGGCCAGCATTTTAGGGAAGCAATGGGCCATTATGGTTCTGCCTGTAACAAACAGTAACTCGCTGACAGTTCAAGGAGCCTGAAGAAGCGCTGCTGTGTAATACATGAGCCGACAGGGAAAGGCTTCTATTCAAGACTTCTATTTACCTTAGCGTAACAGAAACACAAACAACCTTTACGTTTCTGAAAATTGCTGCCTCTTGCTGACGAGTTTAAATGATATTTTCATCAGCATTCTCCAATGTCTGGTAAAAAAAAAAAGAGTACATGAAATCAGCGCTACGCCTCTGAGCCGGACAGAATGAGGTTCTTCAGCTATTATTTGAATAATTACAGCGCATTTTAAACAAACATTCTCCATTTGCTCTTCATTTGTCAATGCATGATAGAGCAAGTCTATCCAGTAAGTCAAGGAAAAATTTAAAATAATAATAACAATTATATAAAGTGCAAATCTCTTTTGTGCGGGTAAACTATTAGACAAACAAATGTTCCCTCTCATCTGTCTCCATTGGCCCATTAGAATGCAATTTCCCTGCGTAATATTCTGTAAGACGGTTTTCTCTCTCTAATCCTTCATGCTCGTTCTTCTTTAACGGAGGTATCAGAACTTTAAATGAGTTCCTAACACCCCCTGTCTTCTCTCAAGCTTGACATCTCCTCAGCACTTCCCCAATAAACGCCCTCTCCATCTTATCTCCAACAGACCATGCCTGCGCCATCACAGGCAGGAGGGCTGCCGCTCTACAGCCCTAATCGCAGAGCTAATGCTGATTACAGCCGCAGCTGCCGTCGAGAGTCTTATCGCTAACCGGCCGGAGGACGGGCTGTTCTCTCCACCAGCGGGCTCTCTGCCCTGTTTATTTGCTCTCCTCTCCTTCCTCGATTCCCGTCCTTCTCACCCACTGCAGCGGCCAAAAACATAGTGAGGTGTGATTGTGAGCAGAGTCCAGAGTCGCTCCTGACTGGTCATTTCTGAGACTGGGAAACAACAAGAACAGATTGTGTACACTGCACTCATTTGGGACGTGTTTCTGGTCTACACAGCCTACACATGATCATCGGGGGTCAAGAAGAGCCTCATTTGATCTGGACTGTAATAACAGTCCAGAGGAAAGTGTCAAATGAAAAACATGGGGAGAAACAAACACTTCAAACTAAGAGAGAAACAACAGCTGTAAAAATGAAATCCACTTCATCAAAGAGTCAATTATTTGAAGTTATGAGATAAAAATTATACATAACTGAAATTTAAAATGTATTGGATAAACAGAAGCAGATGAATAATAAATCATTTCAAAACCCTATATCCAAACACTCTGTAATACAAGGACAACTGAGCGATTTTAGAAGACCAAATCAATGAAACAGGATTAGACCTTAAAGCTTTGAAACCCCCAAAAAGGCTGTGGTCCCGACAGCATTTTAAATGAAACAAAATCTAATTTCATACTAAAACTATTCAACTTAATTCTCGGTGTCTGACACTTCCCTGAAATCTGGAGCCAAAGACTCATTAATTTGATACAACTTTATTGTTAGTTTACACTCAAATTCATTTTGCAACCATAAAGTTAGCATATGGATTTACAACACAAGACTTACTGTTCATGCACAACATACTCCAAAAATAAACTCTCATTAAACACCTCATTGTTCCTGGTTAAGCAGCAAAACAGACAGATTGAACCATCACAAGTAAGAAAATTTTAAAATGTGAAAATTTAAAGAGAAAATGTGCATCTGTTTTGTTGATTTCCAAAAAGCATTTGATTCAATCCGTCATGGTGGATTATTAGCACAAGCGGAAAACATTATGATTTAGTCAAATAGTACAAAATGTTTCATCCTCATTGGCAACACACAAACTGGAATCTTCTTTCAGGGATGTGAAGTGAGACAGTGATTCTACTAAAGTTCCACTTTATTTCATCTCAATGAAGCAAACAGAAATATGTCTGTGTCTGGTCTAATTCTACTGGGCAACTGTCTTCTTCAAGGAGGACAAGTAGTTCTGTGTCTCTTAGAAAACCTTAATTTCTGAAAAATGAACGTTTAGGGTAGGTGCTTTCCTGGTCAAGTGCTGCTATAACCCTTCCAGATTCAGGGGTCCAGTAATCAGTTCACAATTGGAAACAAATCTTATGAACAATCCCCAACATACACATTCAGGCCCAATAATCCAAACCTGCCTGGCTGTCAATGAACTCCAGAGAGCTTTCAAACAAAAAACACTGAAAACGTCTCTAGGTTACGTATGTAACCATGGTTCCCCGAGGGAACGAGACGCTGCGTCGAAGTCGCTTTGGGAATGCCCCTGCGTGACCGCGTTCTGAAGCACGTAGGTTCCTCCTGATCGGAATCTCCAGCGGAGAGCCGTCGAGGATGGACCCAAGTCCGAGAACCATGCTCGGGCTGGCCAGAATGGGGCTACTAGCAACAGACGGACCCAACACGTGCTTCAGAACGCGGTCACGCAGGGGCATTCCCAAAGCGACTTCGACGCAGCTCGAGTTCCTGAAGGGGAACCCCTATTAGAACCTACCTGACTGAACGTCCAACTGAAATTCTGTAACAGCAGATAACACCGGCAAACTCTGTAGAGCAGCCTCTATCATTAAACACCAAACACATCCAAATAAGTGACCCCACCAAATCATGACAAAAGAAAGAAATACACTGATTAGTGTACAGAACTCACCAAATATCAAAAGAAACCAGAAACCTATTAACCTTTAAAGACCGAGACAGCCGCCTGCGACTAAAAATATCTATTGTTCTTAAATGTTTAATAACTTTTCAATCATTAATCCAATCTAATCCAAAGTCTTGTAAAGATGAGATTCTCAGCTTTTCGGAGGTACTGCATTTGTCTCATTTGGATCAGAGGCTACATAATGAACATCATCACATTTTAAGTTTGTTCCTCTGATTGTCGATGCTTAGTCCCAGCCCCATTCCCAGATCGGTTCAAACTGTCATCTACTCAACCAATAAACATAAGTTTTTCCTTTTGAACCACCAATTAGCATGTTTCATTGGAAATGTGAACAAACGTAAAGTGAAAGTAAGTGTCGTGCGTGCATGAAAACAAACACAAAATAACACATTTGCATGTGAAAAACACATGACAGAGCACTTTGACATGACACAAACCAAAAACAAGGGTGAAACAGCTGTACACATAGTATAAAGTGCCAGAATTTGTGTTTTGGAGTCACTAGGCATTGTCCCAGTAGAATCGATTCCAACGCAGAGTACAGCCAATGGATCAATCGTTTGGTTGTTATATTATGTATAAATAATCATTTTATAGTTTGTAAAGATAATTTGCACTATTTGTTCAGTTGCACTCAGTATATTTTTGTCTCATTTTGTGTGTAGTTTGTAGAAATCATTTGCACTGGTTGTATTTTTGTTGCATAAGACAATTGCACAATTGTTTTCACTAATTGCTACACTGTTTGCATTTGTTGTTCATGTTCAGGTTGAAAATATATTTATCTGAAAAAAACGACTTTACTCCTGTCACTTTACTTCCATATTTTGTTATTATATAACAATCTTAATATTTACTTTATTCCCTAAACTTTTTTGGACACATGCCTGAAAAACAGTTAAAATTAAAAAATTATTATACATAAAATACAGTGCAATCAGTTCGGATTGCATAAAATACAGTGCAATACATAAAATGCAGTGCAATCAGTTCAGACATCGCACAGTGCTCATTCAATAATGCACAGCTAAACAGATGAGTTTTGATTCTAGATTTAAATGTGACTAAAGTTTTAGCACATCTGATCTCTTCTGGAAGCTGTTAGGTTTATATTCAGTGAGCATATCTGCAATGTATTTAGGGCCTAGGTCATTGAGTGATTTATAAACGAGTAAAAGTACGTTAAAATCAATCCTAAATGTAACTGGAAGCCAGTGTAAGGACCTGAGGACTGGTGTGATCCCGACCCAGTTTTCCAGTCTAGTAGTATGTTATGATCGACAGTGTCAAACGCAGCACTAAGGTCTAGTAGTACCAGCACTGATATTTTGCCAGATTCAGAATTTAAGCGAATATCATTTATTATCTTAACGAGCACTGTCTCTGTGCTGTGATGCGGTCGGAAACCAGATTGAAAATTGTCCAGGTATCCATTTGAGTTTAAGTATTTGTTCAGCTGATTAAAAACTACCTTTTCAATAATCTTGCCTATAAAAGGAAGATTTGATATTGGTCTATAATTGCTTAATATGGTGCTATCAAGATTGCTCTTTTTTTTCAGAAGGGGCTTAACAACTGCAGTTTTCAGTGAGTTTGGAAAAGAGATCTGCTTCTAAACAGTTAAGCACCCTTTTGAAAAAATATGTGGGAAGTGACTAGCTGTGGCTAGTTCCACATTGAAAGCATGAAGGCTGTCTTTATAGATGCTATAGTGAATTTCATGTTTCGTCTTCCGCCCCATCCACTCAGCTTTTCTGCATTGTCTTTTCATACTCTGTACTGATGTTGATTTTCTCCAAGCTGATTTCTGTCTGCAAGTCTTCTTACTGACTTTCACAGGAGCAATGTCATCAATAACATTCTTAACGTTTGAGTTAAATGAATTAAGGAGAAGATCAACAGAGTCTGCAGAAATGCTTGGTGTTAAAGATATAGCCTCCATAAATAGCACACTAGTGTTCTCGTTAATGCATATCTTTCTGACAGAGACATATCTAGATTCAGTGGTAGCAGAGATCAATATATCAAAGAAAATACAGAAGTGATCAGATAGTGCTACGTCCTTAATAACAATGGATGAGATGTTTAGACCTCTACTGATGAGTAAATCTAGAGTGTGTCCTCTACTGGGTGTGGGTCCATGCACATGCTGAATCAGGTCAAAAGTGTTTAAAACAGTTATAATTTATTTTGTAGTTTTGATTTCTGCATTATCTATGTGCATATTAAAATCCTCTGCAATAGCAAAACAGTCAGAGGACCTAACGCAGAGGAAATCATTGATAACATTTCTATGAACTCTTCAACAAAGGCTGATAACATTTCTGTGAACTCTTCAACAAAGGCTGGAGAGTATTTTGAAGGCTTGTAAATAATGATAAACAGAATGTGTGGAGCACCTTTCAACACAATCCCTAGATATTCAAAAGACAAATACTGACCAAATGACACTTGCTTGCATTCATAGACATCTTTAAATAGAGCAGCTACACCTCCACCTCTCCTAACAGTCCTGCAAACACTCATGAAAGTAAAGTTAGGAGGGGCTGTTTCATTGAG